>NW_020523881.1:0-300000 GCF_003368295.1 Carassius auratus | reverse complement strand
TCATTAATCCTCACAATCCTGTCACAACTAATTTAAGAATTCATTATGAGCAATGCATAGCAAATGATGTTACCATCAAATATGAGAAACCTTAAAGAACGATAGACTGATGTAAATGACTGAAACCTGTTGTCATGCACGTGTTTGCCATAGCTTTTTTATTAAAACATTATACACTGCAAAGTTTAACTTTAAATGACATCAATTAATACAAAACAACCAGCTGATCTCAGTTCATTCTCTATTTCCCTTCAATGAACTTAACACACAAATGTGTTTCAGTCCTTGGAACAAAATCCTGTGTAAAAAAAAGCCCAGAAGATCACCACGCCGGCCTCTTCCCTGTACCCTGGTGGGTTAAACTTGAAAAGGGCTCTGCACTGCAAGCTTTCCCTGATGCCGTACATCCGTCTGAACTCGTTCCGGTAGACAGGAGGACAATTCTTCCAGTTGGCCACAACTTAAAGTGTAAAGACAAAATACAGGAAAGATAATAATAATAAAAAAATAAAGTTTAACAGCCTTGTACTACAAAATTCAATTGGAGAATGAGCATTAAATGGGGAAATCTTACGGTCTAGCCAGGCAAAGTGTGCCGCATTCCGAAAAACTTTCCGGAGCACATCCCTAAACCATCTGCAAACCAGAGAAAGTGTCAAATATGCAGAGTCACCCACTGACAAAATAACTTCCCTGAGGATTTCCAGGGGAAGCTGTTGAATCAAAAACATACATAGGTTTATTTATACATGTATATAGAAGTTATTAAACATTATATAAACACTGAATACAGACAACCTTGCTTTAAAACTCTCATTAAAAACTCTATAGATTGTTGTCACAACTGCATACTCATTCTTTTATAATAACACTAATAAAATGTTAATATATACAGTACTGTGCAGAAGTATTAGGCCATGTTAGTATTTTCACTGAAAAAAATAGTTTTAAGCCAATTATTTATATCTTTTGCTGTAGTGTGTCAGTAGGATATATTATTTTACATTTCCACACATTCATTTAGCCATTAATTGTAATAATCCAGTGAGATATTTGTATATATTTGTATGCATGATCCACATGAAGATCTTTTACATTGAATATAAATATTTCTGTCTTATATGGAGAACAAAATCCACATTAGATCGCAAACAGAAGTTATTTAAAACACTCGCTGCTGTCTGAAAATGAATTAAGCTGAAATGTTTTTAAATGTCTTTGATGCTGATGTTAACTGATAGCTATATATGAAATAATCCACGGTGCTGACCAATATAGTACTTGTACATAATCCCAATTTCATATCTGAACAACTATGTAGCTGTAATAACTAAAATACCTCTGCATGTACACACATGTAATTATTAGTTCTTAATGAATGTATGTGCACAAATAACCTGCTTTGCTGGACTCTGCCTGAAGACATTGTCTTTTGAATGGTGAAGTTCCTCCCCTCAGTGGTTGAGCTCTAAAAGAACAAATGTCAAGAGGTAGGTATATTGCTAGATATAGTACAGAGTAATGTTTCATGTAGCAACATTCAAACAGCTACATACATTTGCGGAGTGAAGCTGTCCAGGAGAACAGAACACCACCACCTCCTGATCATGTCATCCTGAAAAATAATAATAATAATAATATACACACAATAATCATGCATGTCTGTTCAAATAACTTGACAAATGTAATCGCATACCTCTGTAAAATCAAACCTTAGAACTAAAGCCATGTACAAAGTGTACTGTTACAATCCACAAAGAACAATAAAATGAGCAATTTATTACAATTATTAATAATAATTATTCAAATTGAACTTACCATGGATAAATAAATGATCGAACATCGCATTTCATATTATATTTACACAACCACTTTTACTCACCTCATACAATCAACGTGGAATAGCGTTATTACTCTGCTGCTGCAGTTGCCACCATTCTGTTTCTTTCAACGCAAACTGCCCCCTGCTGGCTCGGAGCAAAATGTCAAAGGCGGGAAAAAAACAAATATGGGCGGGGCGACACGTGTCGCTCCGCCTCGAAGTGTCGCCCCGCCCCATCGTCCAGACTGCACTCTGGGGTTACTCGTTTAATCTGCCATTTAGCATGTCAATCTCGCAAAATGCAAAGCAGTGCACATACGCTTGTTTTGATATTTAGCAACCCCACGTTTAATCCCCGATTTATGAACGTGAATATATAATATACAAACTGTCTGACCAAACAATCAAAATGCTATTTAGGCAAGAAAACCTTGTGCTTTGTTCATCTGAACAACTTAATTAGACTTTATATATTGAATGCGATTATACACACATTTTAATAAAGCCAGATCAGTTTTTGTAACAAGTGAATACGTTCATTGACTTAAGACATAGCACATAATACACTCTTTTTTGCCACCTGTTGGCTTATTTTGTGTAATACGAAGAAATGGTCACTGAACGAATCAGTGAACGATTCTGAACGAATCATTTTGTTGAACGAACTGAAAATGAACGAATCTCTAGAAAGAATCATAATTTCCACCACTACAACCCAGTAAAACTACACTATGGAAAAAAAATTAAAGTAAGTGAATTTTAAATCTACTAAGTGCATACAAAATTTGAAAAACTATACTCTGTAGACACACACAGACATCAAGAACCAGCATATGACTCTCAACAGTGGTGACAATCAACAAAATGTTGCATGCTGGGTAAAACCTTAGTAAAAACTCCCGTCATGCACTGCAGTATGAAAAATTGTCACCCCTGTTGAGGATCGTGTGATAAGTGTGTTTGTCTAAAAACCTGAACTGATTGTCTCATTTTGTGTCTTTCAACATTTAGATTTTTTTTTTTTTACTTCAGTTCAGTAATAGCTGAGTGTCAGTCTACTATCCAAAGATAAACACAATTTCATGATGTTCAGTCATCATGAGCTATAATCAGAAAACACATAAGATCATCTGTTACTGCAAGGTTCGACTCAGCAATGCATACATGTTTGATGCGAAAACAATATTGCAATTGTTTTGAATTAGTAAAAGAGTCAAGACACTACTTAAAGCAAACCTTGACCACAATTATGGTGACATAGTGTTTGTTTTTTTTCGTTTACTTTTTTTTCAGTTGAAGGCTGTGGCTAAATTCAGTTGTAGTTCTTGTGTTTCTCTTTACTTCAGTGATGTTGATTGTTGACAGCAGGTGTTCATCACTAATGTACAATCATCATTTAATTAGTCACTTAATTATCTCTTTAGCTTTAACCCTTTGAGGACTTGAATATGACTTGAAGACTTGCTTGTGACTTGAAAGTCCCACCTCTGATAGACGGAGCCGTAGATCGCTGACAAGCCACGCCATATCGCGTTCATTATCGCAGATGAATCGCCTTCGATAATGAACGCGATATGGCGTGGCTTGTCAGCGATCTACGGCTCTGTCTATCAGAGGTGGGACTTTCAAGTCACAAGCAAGTCTTCAAGTCATATTCAAGTCCTCAAAGGGTTAAAGCTAAAGAGATAATTAAGTGACTAATTAAATGATGATTGTGCATTAGTGATGAACATCTGCTGTTAACAATCAACATCACTGAAGTAAAGGGAAACACAAGAACTACAACTGAATTTAGCCACAGCCTTCAACTGAAAAAAAAGTAAAAGAAAAAAAAACAAAAACACCATAATTGTGGTCAAGGTTTGCTTTAAGTAGTGTCTTCACCCTTTTACTAATTCAAACCAATTTGATTCAAAACAATTGCAATATTGTTTTCGCAACAAACATGTATGCATTGCTGAGTCGAACCTTGCAGTAACAGATGATCTTATGCTTTTTCTGCTTATAACTCATGATGACTGAACATCATGAAATTGTGTTTATCTTTGGATAGTAGACTAACACTAAAAAAATCACAATGCTTCAATATTGAAAGACTCAAAAGTAGACAATCAGTTCAGGTTTTTAGACAAACACACTTATCACACGATCCTCAACAGTGGTGACAATTTTTCATACTGCAGTGCATGACGGGAGTTTTTACTAAGGTTTTACCCAGCATGCAACATTTTGTTGATTGTCACCACTGTTGAGAGTCATATGCTGGTTCTTGATGTCTGTGTGTGTCTACAGAGGATAGCTTTTCAAATTTTGTATGCACTTAGTAGATTTAAAATTAACTTTAATGTTTTTCCATACTGTAGTTTTGCTGGGTTGATTATGCTAAACTTAAATAGAGCTAATGTTAATTTAATTGTAATCTGACCACTTATCACATACAGATTAATTTCTTCTCTCTGCTTTACTGCACCTCATGCAATGCTACATAAAGAGATCTAACATGACAGTCAAGGGTCAAGAGCCCCACTAAAGCAAACACTGATCTCCATTATGGTTGCATCACTTTAACCAATAAAACATCAACATCTGATCCTCTGTAATTCTCAAGAACAGCAGGTGTTCATCATTAATGCACAATCATCATTTAATTAGTCACTTAATTATCTCATTAACTTTAACCCTTTGAGGACTTGGGATATGACTTGAAGACTTGCTTGTGACTTGAAAGCCCCAACTCTGGTAAAAGCTGAATGTCAGTCAACAATCCAAAGAAAACCTAAGTTATAAAAATCCAAGTCAACATGAGTTATAAGCAGAAAAAGCATAAGATCATCTGTCACTACAAGCTTTGATTCAGCAATGCACACATGTTTGTTGGGAAAACAATACTGAAATTGTTTTGAATCAAATTGCTTTGAATTAGTAAAAGGGTCAAGAGACTACCTAAAGCAAACCCTGACCACAATTATGGTGGCATAGTGTTTTTTTTTTTTTTTTTCAGTTGAAGGCTGTGGCTAAATGCAGTTGTAGTTCTTGTGTTTCTCTTTACTTCAGTGATGTTGATTGTTAACAGCAGAAGTTCATCACTAATGCACAATCATCATTTAATTAGTCACTTAATTATCTCATTAACTTTAACCCTTTGAGGACTTGAATATGACTTGAAGACTTGCTTGTGACTTGAAAGTCCCACCTCTGCTGTCTATTAAATGCCACTCCAATTATAAGCAGGTGATGGCGATTTTAGCGGTGATCACGGAAGCAGCTTTACTGATTAGATGCGCATGATCATATCGTTAGATATATCGCCCAGCCCTAATAGGAACGGCAACCTGGCAGGCAAAACAAAGCTTTGCTCCACTGACCGACAGTTATTTTTACGCTTTACAACTTTATTTCATTGTGCATCTCAGGGAGAAAGTTGCTGGGCCTCCACTCCTCTTCTCCTCTGTTAAACTTCCCCAAACTGTAAGCGCCCCCATAATTTAAAACGCAGTAGGGGAATGTTCTGTGTTGTTGTGCCTGTCTGATGTATCACTCCACACTGTAAAAAAAAAATAGTAAAAAAACGGCCAAATGACTGACAGCTACACTGTAAAAAATTTTGCCGTTAAATAACAGTAATTTTCTGGCAGCAGGGGTGCCAGTAAAGTACTGTTAATTTACAGCTCTTAACCATTAATTTACCACTCTTATTTTTTAACAGTATTTTACCGTAAATTCTACCATGGAAATTAACTCCACTCCCACTGCTTCAAACAGTTCGAGTTTTTAAACTAGCATTCCTACAATGTTAGTACTATGAACTTATTTCATTTGAGTCCACTGAGAAGGAATATTTCTTACACTTAATGTGCAGTAATAAAGTAACTAAATACATGACTTTTACTCAAATCACTGCAGCTCATTGTCAGCTGTATTACACATGTATGTGCTGAAGTACTTAACACAGAGATCACCACTGTATCAGCGACTCCACATTTACTGCCTTTATATAAAACAGCAGAAAATCAGAATTTGTGGCTCATCATTGACTGAACCACCGGCTCTACTCTCCAGCACAATGGTGAACAACAAAACTACATTAAACTAAACGATCTCTCTTGTGCAAACACACATTAATACAGTCAAGTTCAGTATTTACTCTCATTATCAGTGTATGACTTTGCCTAATTTTTTTTCTATGGATGTTCACAAATATTTTAGTTAAATTAACTTTTTTTTCATTTGGTAAATCTGACGTTTACATTTTACAGTATATTACTGTTTTTCCTTGACTTGACGGCAAAAAACAGTAGAAAAACACTTTTTTTTTGCTGGCAACCATTAATTTACGGCAAGAAACAGTAGAAAAACAGTTATTTACTGGCAGCAGGGGTGCCAGTAAATAACTGTTTTTCTACAGTTTGTTTCCTGTAAATTAATTACAGTTTATTACTGTTAAATTATGTTTCATTCTGTTTTTTCTTCATCTTAAATCTTTAACCCTTTAAACCCCACAAGAAAATCCTCAGTTTTAAATGAACACTTATAATGTGTGCACACTTCAGAGTGTTAGAGTAACACTGAATCAGTGAAGTTAATAAGATAATTATGTGATTAATTGATGATTGAGCATTAGTGATAAACACCTGCAGAATCACTGAAGGAAAGAGAAACACAAGAACTACAAATGACTTCAGCCACAGCCTTAGATGAAATCAACTGAATAAAAGAATACATCAAATCTCTCAAGATCTGATTAAACAACTACTAAAACAGCTTCACCAGATTCACATTACTAACCAGACTGACTTTATTTCTGTCAGATGTCTACAGAAGATCTTATGGAGAGTTAAATAGGTTTAGGTGTTTTTTTCACTACCATGATGGCGATCAGTGTTTACTTTAGTTTGGCTCTTGAACGTGACTTTTCAACAACTAAGGTTTTTTTTTTTCATGCTGTAACAATGCGCCTTTGGAACCTGTTATAGCAAAACAAAAGTACACAGAAGAAAAAAAAATCTGATATTGTTTATAGATTGACAAGAACAAATACTATTATTTCTGATCTAATCCCGTATCTCTTCTCTTATTGAATATTGATACTACAGCATGAGAAGGAACACTGCTGAGCCATAAGTTATGAAAGACTGTTAAGAAAATGTCACTCATAATAAATAAATAAAAAAAAAAACCTTTGCTGAAATTTAGACAGAAATATCAAGAATCAGCGTATGAATCACAACAATGGTGACAATCCACAAAATAAATGAACAGATCAGTTCTGAACATCACAACACATGCTACTAAAACTGCCCGAAATACTTTTTAACTAAAACTAGTCGTTAAATCCATAAATCCTGGTTATCACACTACTTTTCAATCTTACCAAATTGAAGTGTCATTCACTCAAATATTTCAACACCAAATTAATTTTTGATTATTATAGCAACACTTTAAGTCAGTCTAGTAGATCATGCCTGTTAGAAACAACCATAATCACTTGACTATCAAAATTAATACTGATGTAACAGATGTATCATAAAGATACAAATACAGCAATAAAACAAAATGTAAAGTGCAAAAGTCAATGGTCAGGAGCCCAACTAAAGCAAACACTGATCTCCACAATGGTGATGTCAAACGAAACAGTAACATTATCATCTAAATCTCTTTAATTCTCAATAAGATCTTTTGATCTCTGTTCTCTGATCTGACAGAAATAAAGTCAGTCTGGTTAGTAATGTGTGAAGTTGGTGAAGCTGTTTGTTGATCGTTTAAATCTTCAGTTGATTTCATCTAAGGCTGTGGCTGAAGTCATTGTATTTCATGTGTTTGTCTTGTTATGTTTTTTTTTTCTTCAGTGATTCTACTCATTAACAGCAGCTGTTGATCAGTGTCTGAATTCACTAATTAGTGTTCATTCTCTCTGTCAGGTGGACTATATTAGTAAACTCATGCAGGGAATAGTGAATGAGGGTGTAGGGTGTGATTTGAAACACAGCCGCTGAGTGTCGACTTTGAACGTTGTTAATTTACAATATATAGCAGCAGGCTACTTCTCGAAAACGATGAATATTACCCAGAATGCACTGTTTTAATGAAAAACAGTATGTTACTGTTGAAATTTGGCCGTTTTTTTACAGCGATTTTTAACAGTGTACGGCTGCCAAACAAAAACCGTAAAATTAAAGTAAAATATCTTAAATCCAATAAAGTGCAAAAACTGTAATTTTACGGAATATTTCATTAAAAATTTTACAAAAAAAAACACTGTTATTTTACAGGGTTTTCCATGTTTGAATTAAGATATTTTACGGGTTTTGTTTGGCAGCCGTACACTGAAAAAAGTAATAAGTAAATTTACTTAATTTTTATTTGGCAAGTTTTTGCACAAGCATTTTTCAAGTAAATTTAACACATTTGGAAATTAAGTAAATCTACTTAACTAAGTTAAGTGAAAAAAAATAAAAATAATAATAAGTACATTTTATTGAGTAAAATTTAATTAAATAATATTAAATTAAGGAATTTAGCAAACACTTTTATCCAAGGCAACTTACAGTGCATTCAGGCTAACAATTTTCACCTATCATGTGTTCCCAGGGAATCGAACCCCCAACCTTGCACTTGCTAATGCAATGTTCTACCACTGAGCTACAGGAACACTTCAAGATTTTGTGAAAAATAAGTGAAAATTTCACTTACTTACTTTTTTACTTTGGAAAAGTTTTTACACTAACAAAAAACCCGAAACAGATATTCTAGAAATTTCTAAATGTAAAATATTTTTTTTCAAAACAGTTTTATCAAATGAGGGTAAATAAGTCTCTCACTTCTGTCCCTTTAAACCAGTTTACAGCAAAGACAGCACGAAGAACTGGATTCACATGATAAATATTCTACAATTAAGAAAACAGACAAAAGAAATTTTAAACTTTACTCAAACCGTTGGAGTAAATAGATTGCCTTGATTTAAACCATGTAAGTTTTAAAACTTTGCGATTAAGTAATTAAGTGATTAACTAAGTGCTGATTGAGAATTAGTGATGAACAGCTGCTGTTAACAAACAGAATCACTGAAGAAAAGAGAAACACAAGAACTACTACAACTGACTTCAGACACAGACTTAGATGAAATCAACTGAAATAAAATACATGAAATCTCTCAAGATCTGATTAAACAACCCCACAAACAGCATCACCAGCTCCACTTATTAATAACCAGACTGACTTTATTTCTGTCAGACGTCTACAGAAGATCTTATTGAGAATGAACTAAGGTTTAGATGTTGATTTATTGTTTCATTTGAAGTAACCATGTTAGAGATCAGTGTTTGCTTTAGTTGGGCTCTTGACCCTTGATTTCTGTCTTAGTCTTTTCTCTGGCTGTTATAACCGTGTTTTTCTAAAACATATTTGTTGTAGCTCAAAAGCCCAGAAGAAATGCCATCAGGTGTTCACCTGTACCTAGGTGTAGATTGTTATACTTTATATTGGTGATGAGGATCATCAATTATTGATCTGTATGGAGTCTAATCTCTGATGAAAAAGATGTTGTGTAATTTGATTGATTACAGCCTGAGAGCAAGTGGTTCTGTGAAAATCAGTTAATCTGAATAACCTTTCAAACAGTGTGGTCTTCTATGGTGTCAAATTGTCACACACAGACATCAATAATCAGAATATGAACCTCAACAATGGTGACCATAAAAAAAAATGCTGCAGATCATGCTGGGAACCATGGATGAGTTCTGTACTACAATAGTACCCAGAATGCATTGCAGAATGCATTGTTTTTTTCGTCACCATTGTAGAGGTTCATATTCTGATTATTGATGTCTGTGTTTGACCAACTACTGGCATGGAAGAAATATGTATGTGTACAAAATGTTTAGAAAGTCATCTTTATATTAACTGATTATCACAGAATCACTAGCTCTTAATGTTACTTTTACTAAATCATTTCTACTAATTACACAAAACCTACTTCATTATAGTGATGGGATTTATGGCTCTTTGAGGGGATCCGGATATTCGCGATCCGTTCCTTTCAAAGAGCCGTTCAAAAGAATGGCTCTTTTGGCTCTTTTTAAATATTTAGTCAATTTTAAGAAGCCAGCTTGGGGGCATCTCAGTTTATCCTGGAAATAATCACTGGGAGGAATGATGAGGTGAGATTTGTAGTCAAATAATTAAAACTCAGATATCACACACCAATATCTGAGTTTGAATTATTCTGAAATATTGATTATTACCTCATTTTTCGTGTGTGGACTATATTCCATAGGGTTGCACAAATCTCTCTGCTTAGACAGTGGCATCACTATTTTGGATTTACCTTTAGTACAAAGTGTGTGTGTGTGTGTGTGTGTGTGTGTTTGTGTGTGTGTGTGTGTGTGTGTGTGTGTGTGTGTGTGTGTGTGAAGCTACGTTGATTGACTTATGTTATTCATACAATACCTACTCACAAATAAACATCAAAAACAAAGCCGGCTGCAATGAATTTCTGTGCAAAACAGCTTTTACTACAAACACTTCCACACAAGAACATTTTGATTGAAAACAAAAAATATTGAAAGTAGATAAAATTAGAATAAATAAAATGGAAATGTCTACATACTACATACTATTACTACTGTAAACTTATATCTCTGCTCGTACCCAATGACAGAGGCACGCAGGGTTTTTTTCCACTGGAGTACTCACGTGAAGGATGCGTGCACAACTAATAACTAATATCATCACAAGGGTTGGCCTGCGCTGGGTGCGGAGGACTGTTCTGTCTCGCGGAGGAGCTCATTTGTGTGTATCTGTGTGAAACACGCATAGGAAAAAAGAACGACAGAAAGAACGGCTCCCCTCCAGCCGCGACTCGGCTCCCATCGTTCATGTTTATGAGCCGTTCAAAAGAATCGGTTCGTTCGCGAACGTCACAACTCTACTTCATTAGACTCCATACAGATAAATAATTGATGATTATCATCACCAATATAAAGTATAACAAGCTACACCTAAAGTACAGGTTGACACCTGATGGCTTTTCTTCTGGGCTTTTGAGTTACAACAAATGTGTTTTAGAAACACACGGTTATAACAGCCAGAGAAAAGACTAAGACGGAAATCAAGGGTCAAGAGCCCAACTAAAGCAAACACTGATCTCTAACATGGTTACTTCAAAAGAAACAATAAATCAACATCTAAACCTTAGTTCATTCTCAATAAGATCTTCTGTAGACGTCTGACAGAAATAAAGTCAGTCTGGTTATTAATAAGTGGAGCTGGTGATGCTGTTTGTGGGGTTGTTTAATCAGATCTTGAGAGATTTCATGTATTTTATTTCAGTTGATTTCATCTAAGTCTGTGTCTGAAGTCAGTTGTAGAATGCAAAATTTTAAAACTTACATGGTTTAAATCAAGGCAAACGGTTTGAGTAAAGTTTACTTATCGGGTTTTACAGTGCTATTTCTTTTGTCTGTTTTCTTAATTGCAGAATATTTATCATGTGAATCCAGTCCTTCGTGCTGTCTTTGCTGTAAACTGGTTTAAAGGGACAGAAGTGAGAGACTTATTTACCCTCATTTGATAAAACTGTTTTGAAAAAAAATATTTTACATTTAGAAATATCTAGAATATCTTTTCCAAAGTAAAAAAGTAAGTGAAATTTTCACTTATTTTTTACAAAATCTTGAAGTGTTCCTGTAGCTCAGTGGTAGAACATTGCATTAGCAAGTGCAAGGTTGGGGGTTTGATTCCCCGGGAACACATGATAGGTGAAAATTGTTAGCCTCAATGCACTGTAAGTTGCTTTGGATAAAAGTGTCTGCTAAATGCATTAATTTAATATTATTTAATTAAATTTTACTCAATAAAATGTACTTATTATTATTTTATTTTTTTACTTAACTTAGTTAAGTAGATTTACTTAATTTCCAAATGTGTTAAATTTACTTGAAAAATGCTTGTGCAAAAACTTGCCAAATAAAAATTAAGTAAATTTACTTATTACTTTTTTCAGTGTAGCTGCCAGTCATTTGACCGTTTTTTTATTATTATTTTTTTACAGTGTAAAACTGTTATTATATGGATTTTTCTTAGATTATAATGACCAAACACCTTCAATAGTGATGGCACTAATAGTTTTATGGAGAAACACTGTTATTTTACAGGTATTTCCTAAATTATTACAGTCAAACACCTTCAATAAAGTGATGGCACTAATAGTTTTATGGAGAAACGCTGTTATTTTACAGGTATTTCCTAGATTATAATGACCAAACACCTTCAATAAAGTAACGGCACTAAAGGTTCTAATGACAAACACTGTTATTTAACAGACCTTTGCTAAATTATAACAATCAAACACATTCAATAAATTGTCAAGACGTGCTCAAGATTGTAAATTAACAGTTTTATTTTGGAAGACAAAATAAGTCTGTAAAAAAAAAACTGTATAAAACGGATTAAAATCATCTCCGTAAACATGTAATCTAAATAAAATGGAATTATTCCGTTGATAGATTACAGTATATATCTTAAATTAAATACAACATTTTAACTACTAGTAGTTATCAGTTAAAAAATTCTCAAACTTTAGGATTAAAGTGAAATGAAGTAAAGTGAAGTGAATTTAAATTTAAAGGAACACTCCACTTTTTTGGAAATAGGCTCATTTTACAACTCCCCCAGAGTTAACCAGTTGAGTTTTCGAATCCATTGTCTTGTATCTAAAACCTTTGTCTGACGTGACAAAAAATTGTGCATCACCAAAAGAAGGAACATGTAGATTCACAACAATGGACATTCTTTTCCAGGGGTATCATTGCAGGGTAAACATCTAAAAATGCCATTTTGTATTATAAAATAAACACAGAAAATTTGTATTAACTGGAGGTTAAAGATTGATGATGATATGAGTTAAACAAAAGAAGGTCTATTCTCCTTGTGTGCGATTATTAAAGTACTGGAGAGTTAACCAGTTGAGTTTTCGAATCCATTCAGCCGATCTCCGGGTCTGGCGGTAGCACTTTTAGCATAGCTTAGCATAGATCATTGAATCTGATCAGACCATCTCTCTCAAAAAAAAGACCAAAGAGTTTCGATATTTTTCCTATTTAAAACTTGACTCTTCTGTAGTTACATTGTGTACTTAGACTGAGAGAAAATGAAAACTTGCAATTTTCTAGGCCGATATGGCTAAGAACTATACTCTCATTCCTGTGTAATAATCAAGGAACAGTGCTGCCGTACCATTGGTGCAGCAGGCGCAATGATATTACGCAGCGCCTGAAAACTTAAAGTCCACATGAAATCAAAATTGACTTTATTTACTTTGTTCGCCTAAATTGATCGTTTTGTGCTGAACAATTCATCCATGCGAGTCAATCCAAACAAAAAAATGTTTTGGCTTCATAATCTTTAATTAAAATCTGAAAACGCCCCTCCCCTCTGCATTGGAGGACCTTCACTGATGACGTAGGCTTGAGGAATTGGGTGTCTGCTTAATCCGTAACCACGCCCCTCCAACTGACAGTAGACAGGCTGCCTGTGTGTTTGCGAGCATTGACAGCGCGTGAAAGGAGAGATGGCGAGAAGGTGCATTTTTTTTACATTTCGAGGAAGGAGGAATAAAAGAGTGGTCACTGATTTGTTCGAAGCACTTCACGCGCGATTGCTTCAAAAATTGGACAGAACATGAAATAGGGTTTGTGAGGTATCTGTCATTGACAGATAACGCTGTCCCGTCAGTGTACACCGTTGGTACCTCACAAAGTTTGACGACGGTGAGTTGAAATGAACCATGTCTCATGCAATTGAACACACCTACTTATCTAGATCCAATCAGGTGCTAGTTGGAAAATAAGCCACGCCCACTATTTTCCTCATTTATTATTCCGTTTCTCTCGGAAATACGTCACAACACTGGAGAAAAGTCGTTTGCAACTTCCGTTTCACGGGGACTTTAATGCCGGTCACGTTGGAAGTTACCTAGCTGGGGACTATTTTCAGGCACTGCGTAAAATCATTGCATCACCCATGCACCACAGCAAAGTTCCTTGATTATTACGCAGGAATGAGAGTGTAGTTCCTAGTCAAATCGCCCTAGAAAAATCGCAACTTTTCATTTTCCGTAGATCTTAGTATACGATGCAACTACAGTTTACAAGTTACAAGTTTTAAATAGAAAAAATATAGAAACTCTTTGGTCATTTTTTTGAGAGAGATGCTAACGTTCTAATTAGATTCAATGAACTATGCTAAGCTATGCTAAAAGTGGTACCACCAGACCCGGAGATCGGCTGAATGGATTCGAAAATGGTTAAACTGTACTGAACCCTAAGGGCCCCGCATAGATCTGATAATAAATATTATACTGTCTTTTAGTTCAGAATCCTAACTATAACAAGGGTATTAATATGTTAAATCAAAACATACAACAAAAGTGTACCAGATGTGACAGATACAGCAAATAAAGAGCAATCCTGCAAACGGCCAGTAATCAGCTGGATCCTTGGTGCATCTGGGAAGAAAAAAAGGACACACTATAAATCAAGGTCAAGCTCCACCCATTAAGTCTAGAGAGGAGGAGCTGGACGTCATTTGATTATTTCACTCCTCCCCTCATCATAGCCGGCTACTGTCTAAAAGTCATCTCAAACGAGCTTGTATATTCACACTTCCTAGAGAGCTTCACTGAGCTACTTTATAACAGACCAGCAGCATCTTCAGCTCTTTTAGCTTTATTACGAAACGTTCAGTGTTTATTATGATGTTTATGTTGTTGTAGCCTACATTTGTGTGTGTTTAAGTTGCAGACATTACAAAATTAGGAACTGTTGCCAACTGAAATCATTCAGCGAAATAGCTAAGAAAATATTTGAGATGTTTATATTCTTTTTTTTGAGCTTGTGGAGTGGTAAGTGTTTATTCTATTCTGTGTATTTTATTTGTCCACATAGCCGACACAAACATTAACTTATTTACTTCTTTCTTTTTATGTTTTGTAAGACTACACCTAATACTCTCAACTATTTATTCTTTGTGCTATTTTGTCATTCTTCTTTTTCCAGTGACATCAAATGGTCTACTTTAGTCCACAATACTGAATTATACATTGAAATTAGTAAGGACTTGTTTTGACAAATTTTAAAACAGTTTAAAAATGACAAAAATGCCATACTCTATTTGTTCTTCAGGTGTGTTTGGTGATGATGCAGTGAAGTCAGAGTCAGTGATGGAGGGAGAATCAGTCACGCTAAACCCTGATGTTAATGCAGCTAATGAGATACGGTGGCACTTTATACACAACAACAAGAAGATTCTCATCGCTCTAATCAACATAAAGAACGAAAAGAAAACAGTTTATGATGATGCTCTTGATGAGAGATTCAAAGACAGACTGAAGCTGGATCAGACTGGATCTCTGATCATCACAAACACCAGAACCACAGACTCTGGAGAATATACAGTAACCGGAGGCCAAAAAGAGAAGCCGCTCAGCATATTCAATCTCACTGTCTACGGTGAGTTAAAACACTTTTCACAGTCACTCACTCTAGTGTAATTTATTCTACTAACAGTATCTGACAACAAAATATCTCTACAAAAATGATGTAGTAAGAGTTGTATTTGTTCTAGAAAATGTAAATAATTATATAAAATTGCACAGCATTATATACATCATCACCAGGGAATTTCTTTTCTAAAAGTCATGAATATTTCCACCACATCTAAAACTAAATATTTTGTATGTGATCTTGTGAGGAGAATTACATTTTTTACATTTTTTGCAATACATTTGAATGTAACACATTTTTGCTGGGTTCTGATTCTGATAATTTAAATTTAAACAGCAACCCTTTATAAAGTTTGAGAGAGGGGTTTAGATCAAGACCATCAGCACTGACCTCTGTGTGTGTTAAACTCAACACATCAAACAATTCGACTCTCTTACTTAGTGTTAATTAGATGTATTCTCTTTTTCCAGCTCATCTGCATGTTCCTGTCATCAGCCATTCTTCTCAAAATTCATCATCATCACAGCAGAATTGTTTACTCCTGTGTTCAGTGATGAATGTGAGAGATGTGACTCTCTCCTGGTACAAAGGAAACAGTTTATTGTCCAGCATCAGTGTGTCTGATCTCAGCATCAGTTTCTCTCTTCCTCTGGAGATTAAGTGTCTGGATGATTCCTACAGCTGTGTGATCAACAATCCCATCAGAAACCAGACCACACATCTCAACACTGAACACTGTCACACATGTGCAGGTACTATATATATATATATATATATATATATATATATATATATATACTATAATATATATATATATATATTGTGTGTGTGTGTGTGTGTGTGTTATTGAACTATATTTAATGTTTTCTTTTTTCTCTTTTTTCTTTTTCTCTCACAAGGGCATCATATTCACTGCTGTGGTTTTACTGAAGCTGTGATCCGATTGGCTCTCTCTGCTCTGGTGGGCGTGGCTGCTGTTGCTGTGCTGGTTTATGACATCAGATCCAGAAGTCTTCAACAGAAGAGTGTCACCATCGAACTCTGATTAATCAGAAACTCAGGAATGTGAAGATGTTATTAACAACTGTAGACATTCTATTACTAGAAAAATGTAACCTATGATTGATGTTCAGTTTGTTTAATGTGTGCTTGTTTTAGTAGGTAAATATATGACATTGTAAATGTGTTTTGTCTTGTTGGTTTTCATTCCTCTTTTATGCTTTGTTTCTCAATCTTTAATCTGTTGTTTAGTGATTATTATTATTATTTGTTTTTGTGCATGTTAACAGACATACTTTAATAAGTGGGTATCATTTAATTTATTTCAGGAGTTGGCATGTGTCTGAAATTAATGAATAACTTGATATGAACATGGTGGTATAATGGAAGAACTGATGCCAGGAGAGACATAAACAGCATTGTGTATATGTATGTTTAACTTCAAAAAAAGAAAAAAAGAAAAAAAAAAAGGTTAAGCACAAACCTGGCCCCCAGTGCATTTTGTTGTTGTTGTTTTAATACATTATGGGTCTTTAGTTTTGTAATTCATGTATAAAACCTAAATGAAGCTTGCCTTTAAAAAAGTGTGGAATGGTTAAAACAAAACGTTTACTCATGTCTCATTTATTGTGCTTCTTTCAGTGCTAATAAACTCAAATTATATAAACAGTTTAGCCAATGACTTATTTCTTTAAAATCAGATGCTTTTTACTGAATAATTGGTTTTAAACCTGCTGGAGATTAAAAAGATGTACAAAAAGGGCAGTGCTGAGGGTCCCCAAGGCCATGATTAAGAACCACTACCTTAGAGTTAATTTTTTATGTAGCCTACTATAAAATGTGATATATGAATCATGTCTTTGGAAAGCTTTCTGTAGGCTATTCTTCGTTCTGGAGATTAAACACCCAGCTATATTTTTCCTGGTGTCTATGTGAACTAAGGACCTTAGTGAGAGCTAACAATGCTAAGCACTGAGATAAGCACAGCTAGCTGACTCTTAATTTGATGTCAGTAATATAACAATTTTATAATTTTAAATTCATGAAATTCACAAACACCCTCATAAAATACTAACTACATTAGTCAAGACCTTTTTCTGCTACACGCTGCCAGAGACAGTTGCTGTACATGGCCAGTGGCTGGAGGTGAGGTTGCTTCCAGTGTTGCCAACTTATTTTAATGAAAAGTAGCTAAAGGCCGCTTGAAAATCGCTAAATGTCGCTAGATTATGTCATAAGCTAATTACCATATCCATGACGTCAGTGCGATGTATTGTCTTGTCTCTCTGTGCTCACATAGCTGCATTTTAATGTAAACTGTAAACTGCAACTGTTTTATTGATATATTTGACTGTTTCTGTTGTCAGGCAACGAGATGAATATTAAAGTGACTGAAATGCAGCCCATTAAGACTAGCCTACATAACCAGCTTTCAAAGATATTTTATCTGCACTAAAATCCTAATCACGACATTGTCTAATGACATCAAATACACATACAATTAAGGTAATGGCTGTGCTGTGACTTCGGCTATACCTGCATGTAAAATGCACAGAGAGAGAGAGAGAAAGAGAGAGAGAGAGAGAGAGAGAGAGAGAGAGAGAGAGAGAGAGAGAGAGAGAGAGAGAGAGAGAGAGAGAGAGAGAGAGAGAGAGAGAGAGAGAGAGAGAGAGAGAGAGAGAGAGAGAGAGGTGTGCACTGGGAAAGCAAGACCTCGCGCTCGTGCAGCTGTCCTCTTCAGCTCTTCTGTCGCTTTCAGTGTTTATTATAACATTTCTGGTGTGTTTCTTTTCCAAAATTATCAACTGCTTTTATTTGAAACCTTTATGTAAAATGGCAAAGAAAATTTTTATGTTCTTCTGTTTGAGCTTATGGAGTGAGCATGGTAAGTGTTTTTATGACTTTGTTTCTGTGTATCAGAGATCATTGGCACTAGAGTTAGTGACTCGGAGTCGAGTCGCATTTCTATAGACTTCAGACGTGACTCGACCTGAAACGACTCCAGACTTGTCCTCGACTTTAGGAAAATTACTCGTAAATATTTTAAAAGAAACTTGAGTCTTTTATCCTTAAACAGTTTATCCTTTTAATCCTTACTTAGTACTATTAACAGACCGCATCCGCACCCCGTCATCCATCCGCACCCCGCAAATAGCGCAGCGGATCACATAATGAGCGCTCAGAGTCGTTTATGGTAAATATCTTTAAGTGCTATATCTAGTATTTTTATCAAAAGCAAAAAGTGCTTTATTCGAGCCCTTTCAGCTCCGTGCGCTTTCCCTCTCTCCGGATGCGCACCGGAGCCAAGTTCAAGAGCTGCGGATTACACTGTTATTTAAAAAAAAAAAAAACGCATAAAACAACAGTGCTTCAAATACAGTTATTTTTATCTATTTATCTATTTATCTACCTATAACCATTCTGACAAACCAGATGTGACAAGATGTTTCTGATCTACATATAGCAGAACATTTCAAAAGAATCATGTTGGGGAAATTGTTATTAGATGGCTAGGATAGAACTTAAACATTGAAATTGCTAGTTATCTTCCTTTTCTACACTGTAAAAAATGTACTGTAGAATTTACAGGATTTTACTGGCAAAAATGTTGCCAATATGATGTTAATTGCTGTAAAATGGATTACAGGAAATTACTGCAAAGCAAATTACAGTTAATTGCTGTATCACTGTAAAAACAAAAAAATAAATAAATAAAAAATTAGTAAAAAAAGAGCAGTGTTCATCATTTAAGCTGCAGCACCCGGGGAGCAGTTGGTGGTTCAGTGCCTTGCTCAAGGGCATCTCTAAAGTTAGGAGTCAAACTCTCTAACCACTAGGCCACGACTTTATATTATTCAAATAGTCTAAATAAATACAAGACCATAACATGGGTCAAATAACTTTTTTTATTATTGAAAGTTTGTGTCCAAAGCACAGTGTATGTGAAATACAATAGTTTGTAGTATTTTTTGTAGTAACATTGAATTTAACTTGTAGTTTATTTTACAGCAATATTTTGTTATTTCACTAAAGTACAGTATTTACCTGGCAAAAAAAGTCACCAATAAAATCCTGTAAATACCCCTAAATACAATATGATGTTGTAATAATTTAACAATGAAACTGCTTTAAAGAATAATTTTAACAGTAAACTATAAAATATGTATATAAATGCATTATCATGAGCTCTATCTTAATACATTTACAAATGAATAAAAATGAATAAGGTCAATGATGTTGCAAATAAGTATTTATTTATAATGGTGACACACAAATTGTGATTTTCTCGTTTGGTGATTCTGTTGTTAACATCAGGTGTCTTCAATAATGCTCAATCATAACTCAATTAACTTCTTAATTATCTCATTAACTTCAACTCTGTTTCAGTGTTACTTTTATATGTGTCCACACTCAGAGTGTTAAATTAACACTGGAGACTTTGCTGTGCATATGATGTGGTTTTTGTCATTTTTCTCTACCATTGACATGACTTACTTAATTCCACATTAATTACTTGTTTTGCAATGACACCTTTTTAAATATGCCAAATAAAATGCCAAATGTGTTCATATTCTGAGTAGATGTTCTATTTGTTGATCAGGTGTGTTTGGTGATGATGCAGTGAAGTCAGAGTCAGTGATGGAGGGAGAATCAGTCACTCTAAACCCTGATGTTAATGCAGCTAATGGGATACGGTGGCACTTCATACACAACAACAAGAAGATTCTCATCGCTCTAATCAACATAAAGAACGAAAAGAAAACAGTTTATGATGATGCTCTTGATGAGAGATTCAAAGACAGACTGAAGCTGGATCAGACTGGATCTCTGATCATCACAAACACCAGAACCACAGACTCTGGAGAATATACAGTAACCGGAGGCCAAAAAGAGAAGCCGCTCAGCATATTCAATCTCACTGTCTACGGTGAGCAGAATGTTTATATAGGCCTTACATATTTTATCTGTTGTAGATATTGAGAATATTATAAAATGATAGAACTTAGATGATACAGAGACATTTTTCCAAAAAAATCAGTTATGCTCAAAACATTCAAACATTCAAAACAGTCTTAATTTCTATAGCTAGCAGAATATTTACCGTTTGCTTCTTTAATGGTCATTTTATTTCAACTTTAATGGTCAGTTCCTTCATATGAAAGCTTGATTGGAAAGGAAGCATAATAAAAAAATATTCTATGAGATTAAACTAAAAATTTGTATGCTATATTTTCAAATCATGTCTCATAAATCATCTCAGGTTTTCAGTGAAAATGTTGTCTGCTTGCTAAACTTTCCTTCTAAATAAGATTGTCTTTAAATGCTCTGGTTTCTGTACTTCTCCATTTATCTTCATTCTCTCATGTTTTCTAGCTCGTCTTTCCATTCCTGTCATCAGTAGAGACTGTCTTTCATCTTCATCACAGCAGAATTGTTCACTTCTTTGTTCAGTGGTGAATGTTAGTGCTGTGACTCTCTCCTGGTACAAAGGAAACAGTTTATTGTCCAGCATCAGTGCATCTAATATCAGAATCAGTCTCTCTCTACCTCTGGAGGTGGAATATCAAGATAAAAACAGCTACAGCTGTGTGATCAACAATCCCATCAGAAACCAGACCACACATCTGGACATCAGTGAAGTCTGTCACACATGTTCAGGTTTGTCTGTTATAATATTTTGTGTATATGTGCACATTAACTCAGAGGCACACTAATGGCTGCCTCCTCTAGGTTCTCCAGGCTCTGTATATCTGATAGTGCTGGTTTCTGCTGCTGCTGGTTTTCTGTTGATTGTCGTTGCAGTCAGGATCTTCTGCATCTGCAGGAAAACAGACCAAGAGGGCAAGTATTACCTACTACTGTGACATCTGTAAAATGAAATTCAAAATGGTAATGGGCATTTTGTTTCCGAGCTCTGCTGTGTAAGATCAATTACAATAAACGGGGAAATGTAATTATTTTGATGAGCTTGGATGCATTTAAAGTTATCGCAGACAAACAAAACCAAATTAGGAACCTCTAATATCATAATGGGGCACTTTTTGGTAGGATTAAGATCAGGTGTGGGTATAGCGGCTTCAAGTAGTAATTAGGGGTTAATAATTTGGCTTAAGTTCTATAAAGTTCTATGTAGCAATTTTTAATGACATATTTGTGTAATAAAAAGAAACCGTTTCAGTTAATGTTGATGGATGCATTGTCACATATACAGGTATGTGTGTGTATATACACTCACCTGCAGGATTATTAGGAACACCATACTAATACTGTGTTTGACCCCCTTTCGCCTTCTGCCTTAATTCTGTGTGGCATTGATTCAACAAAATGCTGAAAGCATGCTTTAGAAATGTTGGCCCATATTGATAGGATCGCATCTTGAAGTTGATGGAGGTTTGTGGGATGCACATCCAGTGCATGAAGCTCCCGTTCCACCACATCCCAAAGATGCTCTATTGTGTTGAGATCTGGTGACTGTGGGGGTTATTTTAGTAGTGAACTCATTGTGTGAACTCATGTTCAAGAAACCAATTTGAAATAATTCGAGCTTTGTGACATGGTGCATTATCCTGCTGGAAGTAGCCATCAGAGGATGGGTACATGGTGGTCATAAAGGGATGGACATGGTCAGAAACAATGCTCAGGTAGGCCGTGGCATTTAAACAATGCCCAATTGGCACTAAGGCGCCTAAAGTGTGCCAAGAAAACATCCCCCACACCATTACACCACCACCAGCAGCCTGCACAGTGGTAACAAGGCATGATGGATGTTCTCATTCTGTTTACGCCAAATTCTGACTCTACTATAAGAAGGCTATTCCAGAGTTTAGGATTTAGATATTCCAAGTACTACCAGAAGTTTTGTGACCTTCATGATGGATTGGGTGATAGAAGATTGGTTAAATACACAGGAGCTAAAACCATTTAGGGCCTTATAGATCAGAGGTAATACTTCATAATCAATATGGAACTTAATAGATAATTAGTGTAGAGTTGATAAAATATAATAGAATCATATTTTGGATCTGGTAAGAACTCCAGCAGCTGCATTTTGGACTGCTTGTTTACTGACGATGCAGGACAACCACTGAGTAATGCATTACTCCAGTCTAGAGGTCATGAATTCATGAATTAGTTTTTTTTTCCATCAGATACAGATAACATCTTCCATAGCTTAGCAATGTTTCTGAGGTAGGAGGCAGTTTTTGTAACATGAAATATAATATTCAAAAATTTAAGTTGATGTCAAATGTAACAGCTCTTTAAATGTAGAGGATGGCATAAGAGTACATCCATCAAGATATGTGATATAGAGTAAACAGCACAATCTGACTAAAGCACAGTTCAGTTATTTGTGCTTGGCGGCGCGTATCACCAGCATGCTCCGATTATCATGAGCCTTAGCTGTTGCAGGCTAATGATAAAACGTGTGACCCATTTAAATTCTATTAAGATTTTAACCACTTCTTAAAATGCTATGGAGAAAGTCAAACATCTAAAACATACACAGAATCTTGCACTAATTTAGAGTGCTTTTTAAACAAGCATGGGAATGAGTAGCAATCAATGAGATTACCTGTAATTATAGCCTTATTGTAACATATTGTAAAGTCTGGACCTTCTTGAGTTTTTGACTAAACTATGTTTTCCCATTGTGTGAAATGTGTGAGTCTTCAGATATTCTAAGAAATGACAAAATAATTAAGAAGTAGGAAATGACCTATTTCAACTCTGTCGAGGTTTCAGGTGCGTAAAAAACATATCATATATATCCTACGTTAACAAGTAATTGTTAACTAGGTTATTACTTTGTTGCAGTTATATTATCAACCAAGTTTGCATGTGTGCATGATACAGCAAAAAACAAAAAACATTTTGCAAAAACAAACAAACAAATAAATAAACCTCACAAGGAAGCATGCCATTGGTCTACGCTGAAACAGTTCACACTAATAATATAATATTAAAAAAAATGAAAAACTGTGTTGCAGAAAAAAAACTAGCAATAAGTGTCAGATATCTCTTATTCAGAGTATTGATATTTTTACACATCTGTCAAACAGTTCAGAGTGGTGAAGAAATCACATATGCTGATCCGACGTTCTTCAAAAGAAAAGCACACAAGTTGGTAAGAAACTTTATTCCTGTGTATATATGTGCATTATATGAGCAATAAATCTTGATCTAGTTGTATTTATATATGTATGTATGAATTCTAATTAAATGTCAGTTATGTTCTTGATAACTACACGTGTGGTGTGAATGTGTGTTTGTGTTTTATTTTAGACTGTTCAAGAGGAGGAAGATGTGGTGTATGCAGGAGTGGCCAGACACTGAATAAAATGTGATTCTGTTTAAGGGCTGCCAACTTTCTAGAACCCACAGATCCATAATGGAACAGGAGGATTACTGTATTAGTGCAGATATTTTGTGTGTAATGATAAATGCATATTTTATGTCACAGGATTCACACACATACCTTTGAATATCTCATACTAAAGATGTTTATAAGACCTAATCCTCACACAATCTTGTTGACATCATTCAAAAAAGTGAGTTCATCGATGTTAACGTGCTATTAATTGAAAATTAATGGATTTTATGCCAGGGCGTGTGGCGTGTGGCCTGTGTGTGTGTGTGTGTGTGTGTGTGTGTGTGTGTGTTTTGTATGTTTGTGTTTTCAGATGTTATTGTACAGACAGTCCTGTGTGTCTCTGCTCATACAGTGAACCTTCTGAAAATGTTATTTTACCAACTGCTCTCTCACTGTGATATTTAAAAATCCAAAATGTAAGATATATCTATTTATCAAAATTCTTCAAACTTTATTACTTGAACTGTATGCCTAGTTGACGGTGTTTATAGTAAAAGTTTTTTTTTTTTTTTGTAGTACATTTTGTAGTAAACACAAAATAAATAAATAAATGTAAAGTCGTGACCTAGTGGTTAGAGAGTTTGACTCCTAATCCTAATGTTGTGTGTTTGAGTCTCGGGCCGGCAATACCACGACTAAGGGTGCCCTTGAGCAAAGCACTGAATCCCCAACTGTTCTCCGGCCACCGCAGCATAAATGATGCCCACTGCTGTGTGTGTGTTAGGGATGTTCCGGTACTAGTACCGGTACCGAACGGTTCCTGGGCAAATTCCAAATGGAAGTGATCATCCCTATCCCCTTGAAGTGGGGACTTTGGAGTGAGTGGGGCATGTGCGTGCCATTAAGTAGTCGTTAGGAAAGCACTTTGCTAAAGGAGCGACATAATTTCCTCATTATCTTCAGCTGAGATGTTCCCGTGACAGCGCAGCATGTGTCCGTCAGCAGATGTCGCTGTTTTACTGTTATAAATGTTTTTTTTATTATTATTGTTGTTAGCATAACCGTTGCAAATAAACATACATTTAATATTTAAATACGTTTTAAAAATATGCTACACTGTAAAACCTGACCAGTAAGCTGAACTCAAACCGTTTGAGTAAATAGATTGCCTTGATTTAAACCATGTAAGTTTTGAAACTTTGCAATTAAGTGATTAATTGAGTGATAATAGTGAATTAGTGATGAACAGCTGCTGTTAACAAACAGAATCACTGAAGAAAAGAGAACTGAAAAAGAGACTGAAGTCACGGGTCAGGAGCACAACTAAAGCAAACACTGATCTCTAACATGGTTACTTCAAATGAAACAATAAATCAACATCTAAACCTTAGTTCATTCTCAATAAGATCTTCTGTAGACGTCTGACAGAAATAAAGTCAGTCTGGTTATTAATAAGTGGAGCTGGTGATGCTGTTTGTGGGGTTGTTTAATCAGATCTTGAGAGATTTCATGTATTTTATTTCAGTTGATTTCATCTAAGGCTGTGTCAGAAGTTTTCTTCAGTGATTCTGTTTGTTAACAGCAGCTGTTCATCACTAATTCTCAATCAGCACTTAGTTAATCACTTAATTACTTAAATGCAAAGTTTTAAAACTTACATGGTTTAAATCAAGGCAATCTGTTTACTCAAACGGTTTGAGTTAAGTTATTTGTCGGGTTTTACAGTGTATATAATATATAAAAACGAATATATATAAAACTTTTTAAAACATTAAATGTATATTGTTTTTATGTCGATGTCCATCAGTGAATCTGCTGTCACGGGAACATCTCAGCTGAAGATAATGAAGAAATTATGTCGCTCCTTTTGCAAAGTGCATTCCTAACGACTACTTAATGGCATGCACATGCCCCACTCACTCCAAAGTCCTCACTCCAAGGGGATAGGGATGATCACTTCCAAATTTAATTAGCCCGGGTACCGTTTGGTACCGGTACTAGTACCGGAACATCCCTTCGGATGGGTTAAATGCAGAGCACAAATTCTGAGTAGCTATGGGTCACCATACTTGGCTGTATGTCATGTCACTTTCAAATAAATAATATATAATTTCTAGAATAATCATTTCTACTGACATCCTCTGTTTTTTCCATCATCTTGTTAACAATAACAAAATTCTATAGGCACATTTACATCTTGCATACTTCTAATTGTTTATTTAATGTGAGTGCAATATAGCTGCAAGCAGCGATTCGGGTTCAGTCCCCAAATGTGTAACATGCTCAATGCAGACCTGGAAGAGTCTTAGTCAAGTCACCTTTGTTGGTTTCTGCAAAAAAAAAAAAAAAAAAAAAAAAAACGTATATATCTAGAATAGGTGGTGCTGTCTTTGATCTTCTCAGGTGCCTTCTGAAAATGATGTTGATGATTTTTTGTCAAAAATTTGTCAAATTTATAATACATTTCAAAATAGCATAGATTTGGCACGACACAAGGAATATACAGACACCAAGATCATGACGCCAAGATTCTGACAAACTGTTCAAAAGTTGGCCCGTAGGTGGCACTGTTCCCAAATTTGGCATGTAGCCTCAGATCGTGTCTCTGATGAAGCGTGCTGCATTTCATTTATAAATAAACATTTCGTTAATAATAATAATATATATATATATATAATAAAATAATGTAGTTTCCAAAATGGGCACTACTGTAATGGGTTGAGTTTTTTAATTAACATATTAAATACAAGAATGACTTTATAAAATAAACATTTCAAACTTTATCTTTTAAAATGTGATAAACATTAAAATAATTATGGATGTGCCTCACTGTGTTTGAGAAAAATGTTGCTCACTAGAAAGGAAATGTTGTCGGTACACCTAGGTACAGGTTAACACCTGATGGCACTTCTTCTGGACTTTTGAGTTACAACAAATGTGTTTTAGAAACACATAGTTATAACAGCCAGAGAAAAGACTAAGACAGAAATCAAGGGTCAAGAGCCCAACTAAAGCAAACACTGATCTCTAACATGGTTACTTCAAATGAAACAATAAATCAACATCTAAACCTTAGTTCATTCTCAATAAGATCTTCTGTAGACGTCTGACAGAAATAGAGTCAGTCTGGTTATTAATAAGTGGAGCTGCTGATGCTGTTTGTGGGGTTGTTTAATCAGATCTTGAGAGATTTCATGTATTTTATTTCAGTTGATTTCATCTAAGGCTGTGTCTGAAGTCAGTTGTACACTGTAAAAAATTGTGCCGTTAAATAACAGTAATTTACTGGCAGCAGGGGTGCCAGTAAAGTACTGTTAATTTACAGCTCTCAACCATTAATTTATCACTCTTATTTTTTTTTACAGTATTTTACCGTAAATTCTACCATGGAAATTAACTCCACTCCCACTGCTTCAAACAGTTCGAGTTAAAACTAGCATTCCTACGATGTTAGTACTATGAACTTATTTCATTTGATTTCACTGAGAAGGAATAGTTCTTAATATAAAGATGCAAACACTTAATGTGCAGTAATAAAGTAACTAAATACATGACTTTTACTCAAATCACTGTGGCTCATTGTCAGCTATAGCACACATGTATGTGCTGAAGTACTTAACACAGAGATCACCACTGTATCAGCGACTCCACATTTACTGTCTTTATATAAAGCAGCAGAAGATCAGACTTTGTAGCTCATCATTGACTGAAGCACAGGCTCTACTCTCCAGCACAATGGTGAACGACAAAACTACATTAAACTAACAGATCTCTCGTGCAAACACACATTAATACAGTCGAGTTCAGTATTTACTCTCATTATCAGTGTATGACTTTGCATAATTTTTTTCTATGGATGTGTAGCCAGGTCAGTAGAGGGCGCTGCTGAAGGTATCAATATAGGGTGTAAGTTCCCTTTAAATATGTCACTTCCTGTTGGTTGGAATGGCTGCAGTGTTTGAATTGTTTGGCATGGTCGGTCGCTGGAAGAACAAGCTCTGGTAGGTTTATTTAAGAGAGGTTATTGTCTTAAGAATAGTGTTTTAATGCTCACTTGTGATGTTTTGTGATTGTTTTGACGTGTTGACCAAGAGCCGGCGTTTTTGGGTGTTAGTGTTGTTTTAATTGGGCATGGGGTGTTTGATCAATTCATTGTGTTTATGTAGTTGGTTTGTTTAGACGTGTGTTCTAAATACCTTAATGCTGAGAAGGTTTGACTGGATGAGTGGTGGACACTGGGTTACCATTGCAGTACACTGCACGTGAGTGTTTGCCCTTTTTCAAAGCAGGTTGTTTTATTGTCCGAAATGAGCGGTGAAATACCTTTTTGTATGTATTAAAGTAAATAAATACTTTTTTAGAGAAGTTTCCTTAAAGGCCCTTATATTGGCTGCTGAACGAGATGAGCAGTGGATATTAACGACGGTTGTACTTCCTGTGGTGTCTGAAATAAGGTATCTATTTATTCATGTAATTCTGGAATAGCTAGCATATTTTAACATTGATTGACTTTGTAATAGATGTACGGGCCTAATGTTATGTCTAGAGATAATACTTGTATGTTTTAATAAGAATGTGTTTTTGCCTTATTGTTTTTTCCTTTATAGAATTCGATCCATCCAGTGCAAATGACCACTGTTTTTCCCTACCTTTGTGTTTTTTTTGTTTCTTTTATAGGGTTATGGTATTGTAATCAGTTTTCTATTTATTTGTGATTTTGTTTGTTTGTTGGCCCAGAATTAATTCGTTGTATTTTCTTTATGGTTTATTTTGTGAACTTCAAGCTAAGTCAGTTTCAACAGCTCTTAATAGAGTAACTATGAGGGGAAGATACTCATTTTGATTTATACACCAGTGTGGTGTGGAACGAGTTTGAGTGTGTTTTTGTGCACGTATTGTGCGGTGCAGAAAGTTTGTAATTACTTTTGGGGTTTATTGTATTTATTTATTTTTTTGGGTATGTTTTCTTTTTGAGGTATTGTTACCCAACATAATCTAGTGTACTGACATCCTGTATTACTAAATGTGGTTAGCTTGTGAAGGAAATCAAATGAGACCAGAATCCATGTATTTAATAAAAGTGATGTTTTAATTCTCATAGCAGTTTGGCCTTAAGCTTATTCATTTAATTGGATAGCCGAGCGGGGAAACCCTTGAGTGATTGGGGATCTCCTACCCAAGTAAAATTGGAGTGGCGTAGTCAAGAGCAATCAAACACCTTTGTAGCCTCATTACATTTGGCGTAGTCGGCAGGGTTGCTTAAAGGCTTTATTGCTATTATTTGTTTTGAATATCGGGGTCTAATATATATATATATATATATATTTATTTATTTATTTATTTATTTATTTTTTGTCTCTTTTTTTTTTTGTGTGTGTGTTTTGAAAGGTGGGAAAACAGTGGTCAAGGATTCTAGTCATCGGTCATCGTGGGCAAGCCTGAAGACAACGGCGCCTCCTGTAGTTTAATTGCCTTGTTTTGAGTGGTGGTGTTTTTTTTTTTTTCTCTGTTTTTTTTAGTATGGAGGATGAGGATATGACCGCTCAGCTTAGAACACTTACTGAGTTGGTGAAACAGCTCCAGGTAGAAAACACACAACTTAGATCAGAGGCAAGTCAGAGCTCATCCTCTGTCCCCATGGGTGCTCTCCCTATGAGGGAACAACAACCTCATTCTTTTGGTACTAGTGTTGTGGGTGGTTCTACCACACCAAGTCCGGTGGGAGCCATAGAACGTTATGTTTATGTACCACGAGAACGCAAGTGTCCTAGGTTTTCTGGGAGAATATCCCAAGACTCAATAACTGTAGAGGATTGGGTTGAGGAGGCCCGACGTCATCTGTCTATGCGTCCAATGCTACGTTCTGAGCAGGTTTTGGCCATTTTTGATTTGCTGGATGGTGAAGCTAGGACAGAGGTTAGGTTCCGTCCAGTTTCTGAACGAGATGACCCTGATAAAATATTTAATATATTAGCCAGTGATTATGGGTGTTCTCAGTCTTATATTAGTCTTCAGAAGCAGTTCTTCCAGCGACGGCAACTAGAAGGTGAATCATTGAGAGAGTATTCTCATGCTCTTATGTCCCTCATGGATGTGATTTAACGTAAGGATCCAGCATGTTTTGCTAACCCAGACACTGTTTTACGAGATCAATTTATAGAATTTGTGAGAGATAGCATGCTTCGTCGTGAACTACGTCGTCATGTTAGGCTGGATCCTACCCTGAGTTTTCTAGATGCTCGACAGGAAGCCTTGCGTTGGGTAGAGGAGGGTGACAACCCTTGTGTACAGCGGCCTCGTGCTAATATTACAGAACTCTCAGCCCATTCTAATGCCGTTCTTGGTAAACCCCCAGATGAATTGATGGAAGTTAAAGAAAGTCTTCGCAAACAGCAGTTGCAGTTGGATCATATCCTGAAGCGTTTAGAGTCCTCTGTTCCCCATGCTGCTCCAGGATCATTTCTACCACCAGCTCCTGCTACCTTGAGGGGTGGTGCTCGTAGCCCCCAGTATCGTTATCATTCAGATGGTAGACCTATCTGCTTGCGCTGTAATCAACCTGGTCATATTGCGAGATTTTGTAAAGCCGAACTTGGTACAGCACAGAGGGTAGCTGCAGGGCCTAGATCTGCTAATCAGCCATCGGAAAACTAATGCCCCCCGACAGCATGGCCCATGTGTCGGGTGGGGAATCCTTGGGCATTTCTCCTGTGGAGGAGCTTCAACTCCTAGGTAGATGTCCAGTTGTAGACATTTCTATTGGTGGGGTAACTGTGGCATGTTTGCTGGATACAGGATCTATGGTGACTACGATCACCCAACAATTTTTTGAGCAGTATTTGCAACCACATTCCCAGTTTCAGTTGCAACCTTGCCAATGGCTTAAGCTCAAAGCAGCCAACGGCCTTGACATCCCTTATTTGGGGTATTTAGAGACTACTATAGGCATACTTGGAAAGGTTCTGCCCAAGATGGGCATTTTAGTAGTGAAAAATTCAGTTGATCCTGCTATCCAGTTAAAGCGAGAACAGGTTCCTGGCCTGCTGGGAATGAATGTTATTAGCAGTTGTTATCAAGAACTGTTTTTGGAGCATGGGACTAGGCTATTTAACTCTCCACCTATCAAACATGCAGGGAACGTATGGCAGAGGGCTTTTTCTGAGTGCCAGCTTTGGGAACATGCCCTAGAGACTGGGTATGTGGGTCCAGCTCGAGTTCAGAAGGGCCCAGCCGTGAGAGTACCAGCAGGCGCCATGAAATTGGTTCCAGCAACTTGCCATCAAGGGTTGGGGGCTACCTTTAATACTTGTTTCTTGGAACCGGTATCATTTGTAGAAGGACGGTTGCCTGGGGATCTCCTTGTTCCATCTGCCTGTTTATCTGTTGCCTGTGGGGTAGTGAAGGTGCCAGTCATTAACGTGGGGAATCAGGATCGTTGGCTTTGGCCAAAGACTGTACTTGGAGAATTACATATTGTTCAGTCACCTGTTTTAACATCTTCTGTCCAGTTCCAAGAACAAAATGATGATTCTGAGGCAGTAGCATTTATCCAGTCAGTTGGGGTAGAGAGTAGCCCAAATGTTGATCTTTCCCAGCTCACTTGGCCTACGTTGTCTTTTCAAGAACATCAACGAGCCCAATCATTACTGGAGAAATATGCCAATGTATTTAGTAAGAGTGACAGAGACTTGGGCTGTACTGACTTACTCCAGCATACTATCCCGCTATTAGATGATGTACCAGTGCGTCAGCGATACCGTTGTCTGCCACCTTCTCAATATGATCTGGTTAAGACTCATATTCGAGAGCTGGTTGAACAGAATATAGTTAAGCTAGGGCTGGGCGATATATCTAACGATATGATCATGCGCATCTAATCAGTAAAGCTGCTTCCGTGATCACCGCTAAAAGCTCCATCACCTGCTTATAATTGGAGTGGCATTTAATAGACAGAGCCGTAGATCGCTGACAAGCCACGCCATATCGTGTTCATTATCGCAGATGAATCGCCTTCGATAATGAACGCGATATGGCGTGGCTTGTCAGCGATCTACGGCTCTGTCTATCAGAGGTGGGACTTTCAAGTCACAAGCAAGTCTTCAAGTCATATTCAAGTCCTCAAAGGGTTAAAGCTAAAGAGATAATTAAGTGATTAATTAAATGATGATTGTGCTTTAATGATGAACATCTGCTGTTAACAATCAACATCACTGAAGTAAAGAGAAACACAAGAACTACAACTGAATTTAGCCACAGCCTTCAACTGAAAAAAAAGTAAAAGAAAAAAACAAAAAAACACTATGCCACCATAATTGTGGTCAAGGTTTGCTTTAAGTAGTGTCTTGACCCTTTTAGTAATTCAAACCAATTTGATTCAAAACAATTGCAATATTGTTTTCGCAACAAACATGTATGCATTGCTGAGTCAAACCTTGCAGTATGCAGTAACAGATGATCTTATGCTTTTTCTGCTTATAACTCATGATGACTTGGACATCATGAAATTGTTTATTTTTGGATAGTAGACTGACACTCAGCTATTACTGAACTGAAGTAAAAAAAAAAAAAAAAAAGAGAAAATCACAATGCTTCAATGTTGAAAGACACAAAACGAGACAATCAGGTCAGGTTTTTAGACAAACACACTTCTCACACGATCCTCAACAGTGGTGACAATTTTTCATACTGCAGTGCATGATGGGAGTTTTTACTAAGGTTTTACCCAGCATGCAACATTTTGTTGATTGTCACCACTGTTGAGAGTCATAAGCTGGTTCTTGATGTCTGTGTGTGTATACAGAGGATAGCTTTTCAAATTTTGTATGCACTTAGTAGATTTAAAATTCACTTTTTTTTTTCCATAGTGTAGTTTTACTGGGTTGATTATGCTAAACTTAAATAGAGCTAATGTTAATTTGACTGTAATCTGACCACCTATCACATACAGATTAATTTCTTCTCTCTGCTTTACAGCACCTCATGCAATGCTACATAAAGAGATCTAACATGACAGTCAAGGGTCAAGAGCCCCACTAAAGCAAACACTGATCTCCATTATGGTTGCATCACTTTAACCAATAAAACATCAACATCTGATCCTCTGTAATTCTCAAGAACAGCAGGTGTTCATCATTAATGCACAATCATCATTTAATTAGTCACTTAATTATCTCATTAACTTTAACCCTTTGAGGGACTTGGGATATGACTTGAAAGTCCCAACTGTGGTAAAAGCTGAATGTCAGTCAACAATCCAAAGAAGACTATCTCATGATGTCCAAGTCAACATGAGTTATAAACAGAAAAAGCATAAGATCATCTGTCACTACAAGGTTTGATACAGCAATGCATACATGTTTGTTGCAATAACAATATTGAAATTGTTTTGAATCAAATTGCTTTGAATTAGTAAAAGGGTCAAGAGACTACCTAAAGCAAACCCTGACCACAATTACGGTGGCATAGTGTTTTTTATTTTTATTTTTTTCAGTTGAAGGCTGTGGCTAAATTCAGTTGTAGTTCTTGTGTTTCTCTTTACTTCAGTGATGTTGATTGTTAACAGCAGATGTTCATCACTAATGCACAATCATCATTTAATTAGTCACTTAATTATCTCATTAACTTTAACCCTTTGAGGACTTGGATATGACTTGAAGACTTGCTTGTGACTTGAAAGTCCCACCTCTGATCTTTATATCCCAGACTGGACAAGTTAGCCCGATTTAAAAAAAAAAAAAAAAAAAAAAAAAAAAAAAACAGAAAAAAAAGACTGGGGGAACATCGAAATGCGAGACTGATTCTGATTATATTAACGTTTCATTCAACATCAAAACAAGCTTAACAGCACACATAAACTCGCGGTTTTCATCCAGAGTATCTTAAATTTGGTTCCGAAGACGAATTAAGCTTTTACGGGTTTGGAACGACATGGAGGTAAGTGATTAATGGTAAGATTTCTCTTTCGAAAAGAGTAGAGGTGTGACCTCGTCATCCTGGCTCAATTTGCCCATTGGCCTCTAACTATCACGGCCTCCTAACAATCCCCATATCTGCTGATTGGCTTCATCACTCTGTCTCCTCTCCACCAATAAGCTGGTGTGTGGTGGGCGTTCTGGCGCACTATGGCTGCCGTCGCATCATCCAGGTGGATGCTGCACACTGGTGGTGGATGAGAAGATACCCCCTGACTATATAAGCGCTTTTAGTGTCTAGAAAAGCGCTATATAAATGTAAGGAATTATAATTATTAAGATTTTCATTTTGGGGTGGAGTAACCTTTTAAATACTGGTAAATGCTGATTGCATTGTATAAGTGGCATTTTGACATTTAATTTTATTGAGCTAGTTTCATTTGATACATAACTTTATCCTGATGCTTTTGCTTGTTTTTATGTGCAGATGTTTTCTTGGAATCACAACACTCACTGGATATAAGACGGACAAATGGAGGCAAAACAAGTGGAAAAGTCTCAGAGAAGAGGGACAACCCTCATGTGTGTGCTCATCTCAGAAAGTTGATGGACTTTCAGTATGTATTTATTAAATTGTCTTTTGCAGTAATATTGTTAATTTAATAGAACATAAACTCAAACAACTGAATTTGTGATTTAATGTTGATTCCAGCATTTTATTTTAATATTTTTTTAAACATTTTTTTTTTTACAAAAATTATGCAAATTCTGTTGATTGACCTTCATTTTTATAGAAAGTTAATGTTCTACTCTGAGTATGGCTTTTTTTTTTTTTTTACATGTATTTGTAGTTATTTGTGATGCTATGTTATTTTTATGATAAGATTATAACTGTTGAAAGACTGGCATTTTTATTTTACCAGTAAAAGCCTTGCAATGTCTTTCTGCCAGTTTTAATAAATACTTATTTGCAACATCATTGACCTTATTCATTTTTATTCATTTGTAAATGTATTAAGATAGAGCTCATGATAATGCATTTATATACATATTTTATAGTTTACTGTTAAAATCATTCTTTAAAGCAGTTTCATTGTTAAATTATTACAACATCATATTGCATTTAGGGGTATTTACAGGATTTTATTGGCAACTTTTTTGCCAGGTAAATACTGTACTTTAGATAAATTACAAAATATTGCTGTAAAATAAACTACAAGTTAAATTCAATGTTACTACAAAAAATACTACAAACTATTGTATTTCACATACACTGTGCTTTGGACACACACTTTCAATAATAAAAAAAGTTATTTGACCCATGTTATGGTCTTGTATTTATTAAGTCGTGGCCTAGTGGTTAGAGAGTTTGACTTTAGAGATGCCCTTGAGCAAGGCACTGAACCACCAACTGCTCCCCGGGTGCTGCAGCAAATGATGAACACTGCTCTTTTTTTACTAATTATTATTTTTTTTTTTACAGTGATACAGCAATTAACTGTAATTTGCTTTGCAGTAATTTCCTGTAATCCATTTTACAGCAATTAACATCATTTTTTTAGGATTTTATTGGCAAGTAAAATCCTGTAAATTCTACAGTAGATTTTTTACAGTGTGACTGAGAAATATCGCTCTGATTTAAACCAATTCAGGACTGAGCCTTTTAGCGCCACAAAACATTCTAATCTAGACAGGAACAACTGATAGTCAATAGTATCGAAAGAGATTAAACAGAGCTTGATGTCTGCTCTCTCTTCTGTTGAAGACTTCTAGATATGATGTCATAAAGCAGAACAGCCACCGTAGCCATGCCCCCCAGAACAGAGAGAGTCAATCGGATGACAGCTTCATTAAAACCACAGCAGCAGATACAGACTTCTGAGAAAAAAGAACAATGTTGAAACAGAAATATGAATTAGAATTTGGAAAAACATAGTATGATGCCATACCTGAACATGTGTGACAGACTTCACTGATGTCCAGATGTGTGGTCTGGTTTCTGATGGGATTGTTGATCACACAGCTGTAGCTGTTTTTATCTTGATATTCCACCTCCAGAGGTAGAGAGAGACTGATGCTGATATTAGATGCACTGATGCTGGACAATAAACTGTTTCCTTTGTACCAGGAGAGAGTCACAGCACTAACATTCACCACTGAACAAAGCAGTGAACAATTCTGCTGTGATGAAGATGAAAGACAGTCTCTACTGATGACAGGAATGGAAAAACGAGCTAGAAAACATGAGAGAATGAAGATAAATGGAGAAGTACAGAAACCAGAGCATTTAAAGACAATTTTATTTAGAAGGAAAGTTTAGCAAGCAGACAACATTTTCACTGAAAACCTGAGATGTTTTATGAGACATGATTTGAAAATATAGCATACAAATTTTTAGCTTAATCTCATAGAATATTTTTTTTATTATGCTTCCTTTCCAATCAAGCTTTTACACCGCAAAATCTCCAGTGATAATTTAACACTCTTGAGTGTGGACTCATATAAACACTGAAGCAGTGTTAAAAGTAACACTGAAGCAGAGTTGAAGTTAATGAGATAATTAAGAAGTTAATTGAGTTATGATTGAGCATTATTGAAGACACCTGATGTTAACAACAGAATCACCAAACGAGAAAATCACAATTTGTGTGTCACAATTATAGTGGTCAGTGTTTGCTTTAGTTGGGATCTTGAACCTTCATATGTTTGTACTTTGTGTTGCTGTGGTAACAGAATTATTACATACAGACCAGAGCAAAGACAACCATGTGTGCTATTGATTGTGGTTTGAACTAATTGTCATGGAGTAATCTGACTGTGTGAGTTCAGGTTTCTTTAACGTATACATAAATGGTGTAGGAAAGTGGGAAAAAACAGATAGCAATCTAGCATTTATGGCACAATATGACATGTTTTTAAAAGTTAGTTCTACATAAAGAAAAAAAAAAAGTCTTTAGTTTAGACACACAGACATCAAGAATCAGCGTGAGCATCACAACAACGGTGACCATCAAAAAAGCATGTTGTAGCCAATAAAAACTCATCCATGGCTCCCATCACGCATTGCGGCATGAATAAATTATGAGCTGAACTGTCTTTTTTACTTTTTATTCTAACTAAATTGTATTTTTTCTGTTTTTATGTGAATTTTTAGTATCTAGTTTTGTGATGTTCAGAGTAGATCTGTTTATCTGAATATGCTTTTTGTCACCGTTGTTGAGATTCATACGCTGATTCTTGTTATCTGTGTGTGCCTAAAATAAACACTTTTTAATTAAAAAAAATAAATGAATCGGATTCACTTGAAAAAGATGGCTACAAAATATATAGAAAATGCAGACGCTTTCATTGTGGAAGCAAAGCTGTTACAATCAATAATGAAAGTTTTATTTAGAGAAAACACTGCAAATTATTTCAGAAACTCAAGTCAAACAATGATTACATGAAAACATAATCATCACCACCCAATGACTTTTGCTCTTGACTTGCAAAACAAATTTTTAAAGTAAAAAGCCACAAGCCAAGATCCCAACTAAAGCAAACACTGACCACTATAATGGTGACACACAAATTGTGATTTTCTCGTTTGATGAGTCTGCTTGTTAACATCAGGTGTCTTCAATAATGCTCAATCATAACTCAATTAACTTCTTAATTATCTCATTAACTTCAACTCTGCTTCAGTGTTACTTTTAACACTGCTTCAGTGTTTATATGAGTCCACACTCAAAAGTGTTAAATTAACACTGGAGATTTTGCTGTGTATATGAAGTAGGGCTGTGCAAAAAATCGAATGCGATTTTCATGCACCTCTCATCAGTAAAGACGCTCCTGTAATTAGAAGTATATCTCCAGCACGTGTGTTCAGATCAGGGTTGCCAGGTTTTCACAACAAATCCTGCCCAGTTGCTTCTCAAAACTACTACAACTGACTTCAGACACAGACTTAGATGAAATCAACTGAAATAAAATACATGAAATCTCTCAAGATCTGATTAAACAACCCCACAAACAGCATCCCCAGCTCCACTTATTAATAACCAGACTGACTTTATTTCTGTCAGACGTCTACAGAAGATCTTATTGAGAATGAACTAAGGTTTAGATGTTGATTTATTGTTTCATTTGAAGTAATCATGTTAGAGATCAGTGTTTGCTTTAGTTGGGCTCTTGACCCTTGACTTGTGTCTTAGTCTTTTCTTTGGCTGTTATAACCGTGTGTTTTTAAAACACATTTGTTGTAACTCAAAAGCCCAGAAGAAATATCATCAGGTAGGGCTGGGCGATATATCTAACGATATGATCATGCGCATCTAATCAGTAAAGCTGCTTCCGTGATCACCGCTAAAATCTCCATCACCTGCTTATAATTGGAGTGGCATTTAATAGACAGCAGAGGTGGGACTTTCAAGTCACAAGCAAGTCTTCAAGTCATATCCAAGTCCTCAAAGGGTTAAACTTAATGAGATAATTAAGTGACTAATTAAATGATGATTGTACATTAGTGATGAACTTCTGCTGTTAACAATCAACATCACTGAAGTAAAGAGAAACACAAGAACTACAACTGAATTTAGCCACAGCCTTCAACTAAAAAAAACAAACAAACAAACAAAAAAAATCACTATGCCACCATAATTGTGGTCAGGGTTTGCTTTAAATAGTGTCTTGACCCTTTTATTAATTCAAATCAATTTGATTCAAAACCATTTCAATATTGTTTTCGCAACAAACATGTGTGCATTGTTGAGTCAAACCTTGTAGTGACAGATGATCTTATGTTTTTTCTGCTTATAACTCATGTTGACTTGGACATCATGAGATAGTCTTCTTTGGATTGTTGACTGACATTCAGCTTCATTCAGACGAAAAAAACATGCTGCAATGCATGCTGGATACTATTATAGTACAAAACTCATCCATGGCTCCCAGCAAGCTCTGCAGCATTTTTTTTTTTATGGTCACCATTGTTGAGGTTCATAATCTGATTATTGATGTCTGTGTGTGACTGTTTGACACCGTAGAAGAAAAGTCATTCATAACTGATTATCACAGAACCACTTCCTCTTAGAATCACTGGTATGATAATTAATCAAATTACACAACACCTATTTCATCAGAGATTAGATTCTGTACAGTTCAATAATTGATGATTATCATCACCAATATAAAGTATAACAAACTACACCTAGGTACAGGTTAACACCGATGGGATTCCTTCTGGGCTTTTGGTTTACAACAAATGTGTTTTAGAAACACACGGTTATAACAGCCAGAGAAAAGACTAAGACAGAAGTCAAGGGTCAAGAGCCCAACTAAAGCAAACACTGATCTCTAACATGGTTACTTCAAATGAAACAATAAATCAACATCTAAACCTTAGTTCATTCTCAATACGATCTTCTGTAAGAGTTATAAAACAAACAAGATTCTGTTATTTAAAGTTTATGTGATTGGTTTTCATCAAAGTTATGAAAAAAATATATAAATGGGAATTTGTCATGTAATAAAATTACATAAATCTTAAATTTGGGTGTGAGTGTAGCCCAATCCTAGCCTGACTACGTCAGACTTCCTACTTCCGCTCAATTTCATTTCGCTTCTGTACTCAGTCTGATACAGCGTCAGAGCTTTCTGTTTGCCACCGGTCTGGAAACAGCCGGGCCAATCAATGAACAGAGGGCGGGCTGAGAGCCGTGACGTAGATGCATAGATTAACTTCGCACAGAGGTGGGAAGTCCAGGGGCCAAAGAGTAAAAGTCCTGCCATATTTTTGTTCCACCCATGAACTCATCAGACGATTTCACCAGAGGAGGAACCAAGTCATTCCTTCCAAGTCACAAACGAGTCTTGAGTCAAAACCCAAGTCCTCAAAGAGTTAAAGTTAATGAGATAATTAAGTGACTAATTAAATGAAGATGCATTAGTGATGAACACCTGCTGTTTACAATCAACATCACTGAAGAAAAGAGAAACACAAGAACTACAACTGACTTTAAGCACAGCCTTGGATGAAATCAATAAAAAAAAAAAAAAAACCTTTGCCACCATAATTGTGGTGAGTATTTGCTTCAGTTGATATCTTGAGCCTTTAAGCGGTTTTCACAAATTTATTTGTATACAATTGCATTATTGTTTTGCAGCAAACATTTGTGCAATGCTGATACAACTCTTGATCTAGCAGGTGATTTATGCTTTTGATGACTGTATGATCTTGATTAAATTTCTTGATTATATGAGAAGAGTTCGTGGTTTAGTTGTTAGAGAGAACTGCTGTGAATTCACTGCTCTGTCTGTGCACTTTGGATGGGTTAAATACAGAATATGATTTCTGCGTACGGGTCACCACACTTAACTGTATGTCACTTTCACAAAAAAGAGAGAAATCTCATTATGCAAATGCCACCATATAATGCTTTATAACACTTCAATATTAAGATAAAATTTAGGCATTGGATTGGAATTGGATTTAGGCATTTAGCCATGAACATTTATCATGTGATCCTCAACAGTGGTGAAAATTATTATTCATACTGCAGTGCATTATGGGAGTAATTCATGTATTGCAACATGAAGCATTTTGTTAATTGTAACCATTGTAGAGATTCATATGCTGGTTCTTGATATCTGTGTGTGTGTCTAAAAAGCACTGGAGTTCAAACTTTTATATGTGTTACAAATAAAAAAAATCCATATCCTGTAAATATTAGAGCAATGTTTTTTTTGTGTGCATGATGTAGTTTCACTGGAATTATTCAAAACCTAGACATGTGATGAGAAAGAAGACACAAATATTCAAGATATAGTTAAACCAGCTCATTGTAACTATATGTTTTTCATATGTCACAGTTCTGTCTTCTCCACAACACCCCATGCAAAGCTACAGAGAGAGATCTAGCACAACAAGTCAAGGGTCAAGAGCACAATTAAACCAAACACTGATCTCCATGATGGTGGCATCTTTTTAACCAATAAAACATCCACATCTGATCCTCTGTAATTCTCAATAACAGCAGGTGTTCATCACTAATGCACAATCAACTTTAACTCTTTGAGGACTTGGGATTTAACTTGAGAGTTGTTTGTGACTTGGAAGGAATGACTTTGTTCCTCTGGTGAAATCAGCTGCTGGACTTTTACTCTTTGGCCCCTGGACTTCCCACCTCTGTACAAAACTGGTCTCTTAAGGTACAAATCACAAGGGTACAGCACCAGTGACAAGCTATTGTACCCCTAAAGGTACAATTATGTACTTTATTTTCTGAGAGTGTACCCTCAAGGTTACAGCTTTTGTACCCTTGGCATAGGGTACATAAAACATCACCATCTGATCCTCTGTAATTCTCAATAACAGCAGGTGTTAATCATTAATGCACAATCATCATTTAATTAGTCACTTAATTATCTCATTAACTTGAACTCTTTGAGGACTTGGTAGGGCTGGGCGATATATCTAACGATATGATCATGCGCATCTAATCAGTAAAGCTGCTTCAGTGATCACCGCTAAAATCTCCATCACCTGCTTATCATTGGAGTGGCATTTAATAGACAGAGCCGTAGATCGCTGACAAGCCACGCCATATCGGGTTCATTACCGCAGATGAATCGCCTTCGATAATGAACGCGATATGGCGTGGCTTGTCAGCGATCTACGGCTCTGTCTATCAGAGGTGGGACTTTCAAGTCACAAGCAAGTCTTCAAGTCATATTCAAGTCCTCAAAGGGTTAAAGCTAAAGAGATAATTAAGTGACTAATTAAATGATGATTGTGCATTAATGATGAACATCTGCTGTTAACAATCAACATCACTGAAGTAAAGAGAAACACAAGAACTACAACTCAATTTAGCCACAGCCTTCAACTGAAAAAAAAGTAAACGAAAAAAAACAAACACTATGCCACCATAATTGTGGTCAAGGTTTGCTTAAAGTAGTGTCTTGACCCTTTTACTCATTCAAACTAATTTGATTCTAAACAATTGCAATATTGTTTTCGCAACAAACATGTATGCATTGCTGAGTCGAACCTTGCAGTAACAGATGATCTTATGCTTTTTCTGCTTATAACTCATGATGACTGAACATCATGAAATTGTGTTTATCTTTGGATAGTAGACTGACACTCAGCTATTACTGAACTGAAGTTAAAAAAAAAAAAAAAAAATCACAATGCTTCAATGTTGACAGACACAAAAGGAGACAATCAGTTCAGGTTTTTAGACAAACACACTTATCACACGATCCTCAACAGTGGTGACAATTTTTCATACTGCAGTGCATGACGGGAGATTTTACTAAGGTTTTACCCAGCATGCAACATTTTGTTGATTGTCACCACTGCTGAGAGTCATATGCTGGTTCTTGATGTCTGTGTGTGTCGACAGAGTATAGTTGTTCAAATTTTGTATGCACTTAGTAGATTTAAAAATCACTTACTTTAATTTTTTTTCCATAGTGTAGTTTTACTAGGTTGATTATGCTAAACTTAAATAGAGCTAATGTTAATTTGACTGTAATCTGACCACCTATCACATACAGATTAATTTCTTCTCTCTGCTTTACAGCACCTCATGCAATGCTACATAAAGAGATCTAACATGAAAGTCAAGGGTCAAGAGCCCCACTAAAGCACACGCTGATCTCCATTATGGTTGCATCACTTTAACCAATAAAACATCAACATCTGATCCTCTGTAATTCTCAAGAACAGCAGGTGTTCATCATTAATGCACAATCATCATTTAATTAGTCACTTAATTATGTCATTAACTTTAACCCTTTTGAGGACTTGGGATATGACTTGAAGACTTGCTTGTGACTTGAAAGTCCCAACTCTGGTAAAAGCTGAATGTCAGTCAACAATCCAAAGAAGACTATCTCATGATGTCCAAGTCAACATGAGTTATAAACAGAAAAAGCATAAGATCATCTGTCACTACAAGGTTTGATACAGCAATGCATACATGTTTGTTGCGAAAACAATATTTAAATTGTTTTGAATCAAATTGCTTTGAATTAGTAAAAGGGTCAAGACACTACCTAAAGCAAACCCTGACCACAATTATGGTGGCATAGTGTTTTTTTTTTTTTTTTTCAGTTGAAGGCTGTGGCTAAATTCAGTTGTAGTCCTTGTGTTTCTCTTTACTTCAGTGATGTTGATTGTTAACAGCAGAAGTTCATCACTAATGCACAATCATCATTTAATTAGTCACTTAATTATCTCATTAACTTTAACCCTTTGAGGACTTGGATATGACTTGAAGACTTGCTTGTGACTTGAAAGTCCCACCTCTGCTGTCTATTAAATGCCACTCCAATTATAAGCAGGTGATGGAGATTTTAGCGGTGATCACGGAAGCAGCCTTTACTGATTAGATGCGCATGATCATATCGTTAGATATATCGCCCAGCCCTAGGACTTGGGATTTGACTCAAGACTCGTTTGTGACTTGGAAGGAATGACTTGGTTCCTCCTCTGATGAAATCGGCTGATGAGTTCATGGGTGGAACAAAAATATGGCAGGACTTTTACTCTTTGGCACCTGGACTTCCCACCTCTGACTTCGCATAATCTGCAAAAGTCGTTTACAGCCATGTTCACTCCGGTATTTCGCTCGCATCATCATGTGTTTACAACAGGTTTACAGTGGAAGTTCAATCATAGATTTGAGTTCGATGCATGATGTCTGTGCTTCGATGCGGCTGTACAGGCGCATAACATACGTCTTAACTAAACGTATCTGATTGGCTTACGGGTAACCAATGATTTTAAACTTCAGACAAGCGCCCCCTAGCGAGAGAGAAAACACTTCTCTATTATGCCATTCCAGACTCTGTCTACGAAGCAAAGTGAAGTAGCAGAGTCTGGTATTACCAGGCTAGCCCAATCCCGCTTCCAGAAGGTTCCCCGATAAAATATTGCTTCCCGGGGTTAAAATATACGTTTTTTTAGCAGGGTTGCCTGGGTAAAAGTCTCATTTTAGGGGCTAAATATCACTTTATTTGTATTGGGGTCACTGTGACCCGCGGACATGAAAAACAACCACCACAGACTTGGCAACACTGGTTGGCATTTACTACACCGAGCCCTAATTCACGGACAATCTACACAAAATCGATGTTAAAATCGCAGGCGATTCTTTGTCGATTTTGAAAGCGATTTTGTGTTAGTTGTCGGTAGACTACGGCTCTGTGTAGTAACTGCCGCTCCACCTGAACCAGTGTTTCCAAGTCTGCGGTTGTTTTTCATGTCCGCGGTTTGAAGCAATCCCAATACCAATAACGTGATATTTAGCCCCTAAAATGCTAATTTTACCAGGGAAACCCTTCCCAAAAATGTATATTTTAACCCCAGGAAGCAATTTTTATCGGGGAACCTCCCGGAAACGCGATCGGGTTTTGGACTAGTTTTAAGAAGCAATTGGGCAGGATTTGTTGTAAAAACCTGGCAACCCTGATCTGAACGCACATGCTGGAGATATACTTCTAATTACAGGAGCGTCTTTACTGATGAGAGGTGCATGAAAATCGCATTCGATTTTTTGCACAGCCCTAATATGAAGGAACTGACCATTAAAGTTGAAATAAAATGACCATTAAAGAAGCAAACGGTAAATATTCTGCTAGCTATAGAAATTAAGACTGAATGTTTTGAGCATAACTGATTTTTTTGGAAAAATGTCTCTGTATCATCTAAGTTCTATAATTTTATAATATTCTCAATATCTACAACAGATAAAATATGTAAGCCTATATAAAAATTCTGCTCACCGTAGACAGTGAGATTGAATATGCTGAGCGGCTTCTCTTTTTGGCCTCCGGTTACTGTATATTCTCCAGAGTCTGTGGTTCTGGTGTTTGTGATGATCAGAGATCCAGTCTGATCCAGCTTCAGTCTGTCTTTGAATCTCTCATCAAGAGCATCATCATAAACTGTTTTCTTTTCGTTCTTTATGTTGATTAGAGCGATGAGAATCTTCTTGTTGTTGTGTATAAAGTGCCACCGTATCCCATTAGCTGCATTAACATCAGGGTTTAGAGTGACTGATTCTCCCTCCATCACTGACTCTGACTTCACTGCATCATCACCAAACACACCTGATCAACAAATAGAACATCTACTCAGAATATGAACACATTTGGCATTTTTTGTCATTTCAAAAGTATTTAAATAAAACATTTTCCCTTCACTAGTTTTATTGAAAGGGGCAGCAGCAAGTTTTTTAGTATATTATTCTTATACAGCTTGAATATATTAGAAGGAAAATTAATGATGAAAATAATAAATGCCAGAATTTTATTTGTGTACAAATGGTGAACAAAGTGAACAGAAGCCATTAAAATACTCACCAGCCAGACTCCATGAGCACAGACAGATGAAAAGAAACATTTTCTTCAGCAGTTCATGAAACAGATTCATAACAGAACTGTGATAATAGTTGGGTCCTGACACAGGTCTTGATAATGTTGAATGTTTCGTTACAAAGTGAATGAAGCAGTCGGTCTGTAGCGAAGTAGTTTAGTGAAACTCAGTGGTGAGTGTGAATAAACTCCTTTAGTAGCTCCTCCCTTCACAGACTGAATAGGACTTCTCAAAATGATGCTTGATTTAGAAAAACAGAATGTGAACTCATAAAAACATAATTTAAACTTGTTTTATTAATATAACATACATAAACTAAAAAGATTAATGTGAGTGAGTGTGTCAGATTGTAGAAATACAGAAACTTCCAAGTAAAAGGTAGCTATTTCAGTGCTTCATTGTTGTTCAATTTCATAACATTAACAACAAAAATAATAAATGTATCACATTAAATGCTAAAAAAACAATTCAGTAAAGATGATAATAACCTAAATTTGTAATGATGGTTTATGTAGAGTAGCATTTACTGTGGCTCTGCTTTGGCTTTGTTTGCAATTTTTTTTTTTTCAATAAAGGAGCAAAAACTTTTGTGTCTAAAGCATAATAGGCTAATATCTCTGTCATGTTATTAATACAGAAATCTGTAACTCATTATTGAGGGATTTTTTTAGTCCCCTTAACTTCACCCTGGAAGAATCCACCAACTGGCCCAAAAAACGTAATTCAACTGCCTGGTCGAAGGTTTAATGCATGTTCAGTCTTTTACTTGCGCCTCTGAATTTATCAGGATTCATTTTCAATTTTAATCTAGTTCAGTGTTCAGTCTGACTCCAATTTCAAGTGATCGTTAAATGCGAATTGCGATAATAATTTAAAAAATGTATCTTAATGTTTGTTGTGTTATAATTGTGTTATAATACCTGATTATTCTGGACTATTCTAATACTTTCAATTAACTGTTCACTGGGGATCTAATGTCTCTTTTGAGCCTAGCGTCGGCTGAAAGCACCACTCTCACAATCACAAACTGATGTTAGTCATAGGGTTTAGGTAGACTAGTACCAGTTTTGTCTGCTACCTGCTGCTTGCTTATGACAAAAAGTGTAATTTACTTAGTCCTTTCCCATACAACTAGCATCAGCGATAGACAGAAATCAGAAGGTAAATTGTCTACTGCTCCTATCATTCATGAGCCTTCATTGTGGCCTATCCTGGACACAGATTGGTTTTATTTCATGGAATGTGTGTTGCGAGATTTGCTGAGTTTTTGGCTTCACAAGGAATTAATTTTATAAGGAACTAATTTTACTCCACACAACCCCAAAATTTGGGATTATTTTTAGCCACATCCACCCATTAATTTTTAGACAGTGTAATGCATCAATCTGGATCCAGAATGAATTAAATTATAGACTACTTGAGCAGAAAACAATCTAAAATGATCAAATTCAGGAGAATATAAGTCAGTAATAACAGTAAAATGGGTCTGTCTGTGTGGGAGGAGCTACTGGAGGAGTTTATTCACACTCACTGCAGAATTTCACTAAACCCCTTCGCTACAGACCAGCAATACAATTCAAATTTTCAAGAGCTGCAAGACTGATTGCATTGAATAAAATGTTTGATATGTTTATTTTCTTTTTCTTGTTCTCATGGAGTCTGGCTGGTAAGTGTTTTTATGTCTTAAGTTTGCTTTACATTATAATTTGTTCACCTACAAATCATCCCTGCTCTTATTTATTTCCATCATTTATCTTTTTTATAACATTTTTACTTACCTTCAATTTTGTAAGTTTTATCAGACTAAATCAACCCACCCACACAGCAAAGGCTTCCGGGATGGACCCGCGAAACGGACTCATATCGGCGTCCACTTACGCGCAATGACGGATCCGAAACGAAGGCGGATCGCAGAACCGTTGCTCCGCGCTGCATCCACTCCTCATCCGCGATTAAAACCTTACCTCCACGGCGGGTCCATTTTGGACCCGCACATTGAAACATATTCGCCACGGACCCGCAACGGACTCCTAAAAATACTGTCTCATCTGGCCCAGGTGCGTTTTGGACCCGTTTATCTCATTTTCAAAATCCCTTCTGTTCTTGTTGTAGGATAAAATAGGATAAACTAAATATTAAACTATGCCTCGTAAGATAAACTATCACTACACTGTAAAACCCGACAAGTAAACTTAACTCAAACCGTTGGAGTAAACAGATTGCCTTGATTTAAACCCTGTAAGTTTTAAAACTTTGCGATTAAGTAATTAAGTGATTAACTAAGTGCTGATTGAGAATTAGTGATGAACAGCTGCTGTTAACAAACAGAATCACTGAAGAAAAGAGAAACACAAGAACTACTACAACTGACTTCAGACACAGACTTAGATGAAATCAACTGAAATAAAATACATGAAATCTCTCAAGATCTGATTAAACAACACATTTTTATATTAACTGATTATCACAGAATCACTGGCTCTTAGCATCATTTTTACTAGAACCACTTAATCATGAAATAATAAATAATTGTGAATAACAATGAATAATTATCATCACCGATATAAAGCATAACCTACACCTACAGGTTAACACCTGATGGCTTCTCTTCTGGGCTTTTGAGTTACAACAAATGTGTTTTAGAAACACACGGCTATAACAGCCAGAGAAAAGACTACGACAGAAATCAAGGGTCAAGATCCCAACTAAAGCAAACACTGATCTCTAACATGGTTACTTCAAATGAAACAATAAATCAACATCTAAACCTTAGTTCATTCTCAATAAGATCTTCTGTAGACGTCTGACAGAAATAAAGTCAGTCTGGTTATTAATAAGTGGAGCTGGTGATGCTGTTTGTGGGGTTGTTTAATCAGATCTTGAGAGATTTCATGTATTTTATTTCAGTTGATTTCATCTAAGTCTGTGTCTGAAGTCAGTTGTAGTAGTTCTTGTGTTTCTCTTTTCTTCAGTGATTCTGTTTGTTAACAGCAGCTGTTCATCACTAATTCTCAATCAGCACTTAGTTAATCACTTAATTACTTAATCGCAAAGTTTTAAAACTTGCAGGGTTTAAATCAAGGCAATCTGTTTACTCAAACGGTTTGAGTTAAGTTAACTCGTCGGGTTTTACAGTGTAGTGATAGTTTATCTTACGAGGCATAGTTTAATATTTAGTTTATCCTATTTTATCCTACAACAAGAACACACTGTTAAAACTGTTAAATTCTGGGTAATATTCATCATTTTCGAGAAGGTAGCCTGCTGCTATATATCGTAAATTAACAACGTTCAAAGTCGACACTCAGCGGCTGTGTTTCAAATCACACCCTACACCCTCATTCACTATTCCACATGAGTTTACTAATATAGTCCACCTAACAGAGAGAATGAAAACTAATAAGTGTATTGAACTACATGAACTACAACTGACTTCAGCCACAGCTTTAGATGAAATCAACTGAAGATTTACCAACTTCACTCATTACTAACCAGACTGACTTTATTTCTATCAGATCAGAGATCAAAAGATCTTACTGAGAATTACAGAGATTTAGATGATAATGTTACTGTTTCATTTGACGTTACCATTGTGGAGAACAGTGTTTCCTTTAGTTGGGCTACTGACCCTTGTCTTTTGTACTTTACTTTTGTTTATTTGCTATGTTTGTATCTTTATGATACACTTGTTACAACAGTATTAATTCTGTCAGGACTTATCTACTAGACTGATTTAAAAAGTTGCTATAGTAATCAAATATTAGTATGGTGTTGAAATATGTGAGTGAATGACACAATTTATTTTTGTTTCTTTGGTTTTGTATGATTGAACAGTGATGTGATAACCAGAACTTATGGGTTTAACGATAGTTTTAGTTAAAAAATATTTCGGGCGGCGGTCCCCACAACACTCAAAGAGAGAAATCAACAATCAGCATATGAATCTCAACAATGGTGACAATCAAAAGGTTCATGATGCAATGCATGCTGGGTACCAGCACAGGATAAAACTCATCCATGATTCCCAGCATGCATTGCGGCATGAATAAATTATGCCCCTGAATTGTTCACTTATTTTCTTGAATTCTTATGTGCTTATCATTTTGCATTTGTCTTAAGTTTTAGAAGCATGTGTTGTGATGTTCAGAACTGATCTGTTTATTTATTTTGTGGATTGTCACCATTGTTGTGATTCATACGCTGATTCTTGATGTTTCTGTCTAAATATCAGTCATGTTTTTTTTTTATTATGAGTGAAATTTTCTTAACAGTCTTTCATAACTTATGGCTCAGCAGTGTATTTTCTTATGCTGTAGTATCAATAAGAGAAGAGACATGGGATTAGTTCAGAGATAATAGTATTTGTTTTTGTCAATCTATAAACAACAATACCAGATTTTTTTTTCTTCTGTGGACATTTGTTTTGCCATAACAATTTCCAAAGGCACATTGTTATAACATGTAAAAAAAAAAATTTTTGTTGAAAAGTAACGTTCAAGAGCCCAACTAAAGTAAACGCTGATCTCCATCATGGTAGTGAAAAAAAAAAACACCTAAACCTATTTAACTCTCCATAAGTTCTTCTGTAGACATCTGACAGAAATAAATTCAGTCTGGTTATTAATGTGAATCTGGTGAAGCTGTTTTAGTAGTTGTTTAATCAGATCTTGAGAGATTTGATGTATTCTTTTATTCAGTTGATTTCATTTAAGGCTGTGGTTGAAGTCATTTGTAGATCTTGTGTTTCTCTTTCCTTCAGTGATTCTGCAGGTGTTTATCACTAATGCTCAATCATCAATTAATCACATATTTATCTCATTAACTTCACTGATTCAGTGTTACTCAAACACTCTGTAGTGTGCACACATTATAAGTGTTCATTTAAAACTGAGGATTTTGTTGTGGGGTTTAAAGGGTTAAAGATTTAAGATGAAGAAAAAACAGCATGTAACATAATTTAACAGTAATAAACTGTAATTAATTTACAGGAAACAAACTGTAGAAATACAGTTATTTACTGGCACCCCTGCTGCCAGTAAATAACTGTTTTTCTACAGTTTCTTGCCGTAAATTAATGGTTGCCAGCAAAAAAAGTGTTTTTCTACAGTTTGTTGCCATTAAGTCAAGGAAAAACCGTAATATATTGTAAAATGTAAACGTCAGATTTACCAAATGAAAAAAAAGTTAATTTAACTAAAATAATTGTGAACATCCATAGAAAAAAAATTAGGCAAAGTCATACACTGATAATGAGAGTAAATACTGAACTTGACTGTATTAATGTGTGTTTGCACAAGAGAGATCGTTTAGTTTAATGTAGTTTTGTAGTTCACCATTGTGCTGGAGAGTAGAGCCTGTGCTTCAGTCAATGATGAGCCACAAAGTCTGATCTTCTGCTGCTTTATATAAAGACAGTAAATGTGGAGTTGCTGATACAGTGATGATCTCTGTGTTAAGTACTTCAGCACATACATGTGTGCTATAGCTGACAATGAGCTGCAGTGATTTGAGTAAAAGTCATGTATTTAGTTACTTTATTACTGCACATTAAGTGTTTGCATCTTTATATTAAGAACTATTCCTTCTCAGTGAAATCAAATGAAATAAGTTCATAGTACTAACATCGTAGGAATGCTAGTTTTTAAACTCGAACTGTTTGAAGCAGTGGGAGTGGACTTAATTTCCATGGTAGAATTTACGGTAAAATACTGTAAAAAAAATAAGAGCGATAAATTAATGGTTGAGAGCTGTAAATTAACAGTACTTTACTGGCACCCCTGCTGCCAGTAAATTATTGTTATTTAACGGCACAATTTTTTACAGTTGTAATGAGATTAGGTGATTGACAGCCGGAATTGCCTATCAGCGATCAGTATCCGTAATATAAGGGCTGATTTGTTGTTGGCCGTGGTGCGTCACGTCCGATTTTCCCCCTTTGTGCCTGTGTTTACGGTGGTTACAGGTAAGCGTGCTGTGCTGTAACGGGGTGTAATCTGCAAACTGGTGGGCTGTTAAAGCATTTTTTTGTAAACTTTTTAGTGTCATTTTGTCCGGGTGTCGACTCGTTTTCGGCGCTGCTTTAGTGGATGTAGTGACTGGTTGCCTCTCAGGTATGTGTGTGTCCATGTGCATCTGTATGAACGCATATTGTACTACTGTTGTTGTGCTGTTGACGCTGCCGCATGCTGTCTAGGTATGGTTTCCTCTACCCCATTGTTGTCGGTGGGCTGATTAATAGACCTGTGCCTGTATATTTTCTATTTGGGGTGATACCTCGACGGTAAGTGTTTTAAATGTAATAATAATTCGTGAAGGGCAAGTATCATTATTAGTAACGTCTCTCTGTGTTCGCTATAGGGTTCTCCTTCTCGTTCACTCTTTTCATCCCGTTCTAATTTAAATTGTATCGGATCTGCGTTGCTGCTGTCTTCCGCTTTGCGCTGTGGACCCTTTGCTTACATTCCTGCAAGGGGACTGTTCGTCTGGTTCCCCAGACAGCAAGCAGTTTCGGCCCAGGTCTGGCCCACATCTGGCCCACATCTGGCCCACATGGATTTCATGCGGGCCAGATGTGGGCCGGATCTGGGCCAACACTATGTTGCTGTCTGGGTCCGATTGGGTGTAGTGACCGCTTTCTGTTTGTGTGTCAGCAGGGAGAATATGACGATCTCATTTTATTGAGAGAAGAGAATTGTTTTGTTTCTTTTTGATTTTGTTTTCGTTTACTGTTTATACTTGTGGTTATATTGTGTTGTCTATTTTGTACATAATTTTTTTAACGCAACTTGATTTGCTTCCTGTCTGACTTCAAGTTGCTTTGTAACTTCCTTTGAACTAATTTGATTCTTCTAATGTTTTTCTTTATTTTGTGATGTGGAGCTAATTGTGATTGTTAACTTATTTTTGCTTGTCTGCAGGAGCTGGGGGTCCCACTGGTAAACGGATCTTCCCTCTTTTGGTGGTGGTTCTTCATTGCGTGCGGTGTATCACTTCAAGTGTGTGGTAGTGTGATCTGAGTGCACTTTGGTGTGTGTGTGAAGTGTGCTCTAAAACCAGACTCCATTTCGGTTCCTGCCGATGGGAGCCTCAGCCCTGCTGATATTTACTTTATTTGGTTTTCATATTTAAAATTAATTTTCCGTTATTGCCCACATTCATTTTTGTAATTGTTTTTCTCCATTTAAAGTGGTGTCTCCTGTCTACCGACATTTTAGTGTCTCTTTTAAAAACCATTCTTGCATTAATAAACATTTGTATTTTGATACTTCACCCACTTCTCCTGCTTACTTCCATGAGGGAACCGAACCTGTGTGCTTAATGCACTCCATTTTGGGGTTTTGAGTATTGTTCCCTAGAGTTAAATTCTAGGGTGGCGTAGTCGGATTTCTTTATTGGTAAAAGGTTGGTTTCACAATTGTACTGCTCCGTCACACAGTACAGAAGGGATTTTGAAAATGAGATGAACGGGTCCAAAACGCACCCGGGCTAGATGAGACAGTATTTTTAGGAGTCCGTTGCGGGTCCGTGGCGAATATATGTTTCAATGTGCGGGTCCAAAACGGACCCGCCGTGGAGGTAAGGTTTTAATCGCGGATGAGGAGCGGATGCAACGCGGAGCAACGGGTCCGCGATCCGCCTTCGTTTCGGATCCGTCATTGCGCGTAAGTGGACGCCCATACTGGTCCGTTTCGCGGGTCCATTCCGGAAGCCGCGATACCTCCGCGGCGGATTGCTGTGTGGGCATTAGGGATGTCCCGGTACTAGTACCGGGATATCCCTAGTGGGCATATACTTCTGAAAATTTCAATAAGTATACATCGAAATTTGTGAAGTAAGGACTAACATATTTTTAAATGCTTTCACAGTGACAAAAATGTCAAATGTGTTTGGCTAAATCTTCATATTCTGAGTAGATGTTCTATTTGTTGATCAGGTGTGTTTGGTGATGATGCAGTGAAGTCAGAGTCAGTGATGGAGGGAGAATCAGTCACTCTAAACCCTGATGTTAATGCAGCTAATGAGATACGGTGGCACTTTATACACAACAACAAGAAGATTCTCATCGCTCTAATCAACATAAAGAACGAAAAGAAAACAGTTTATGATGATGCTCTTGATGAGAGATTCAAAGACAGACTGAAGCTGGATCAGACTGGATCTCTGATCATCACAAACACCAGAACCACAGACTCTGGAGAATATACAGTAACCGGAGGCCAAAAAGAGAAGCCGCTCAGCATATTCAATCTCACTGTCTACGGTGAGTTAAAACACTTTTCACAGTCACTCACTCTAGTGTAATTTATTCTACTAACAGTATCTGACAACAAAATATCTCTACAAAAATGATGTAGTAAGAGTTGTATTTGTTCTAGAAAATGTAAATAATTATATAAAATTGCACAGCATTATATACATCATCACCAGGGAATTTCTTTTCTAAAAGTCATGAATATTTCCACCACATCTAAAACTAAATATTTTGTATGTGATCTTGTGAGGAGAATTACATTTTTTACATTTTTTGCAATACATTTTAATGTAACACATTTTTGCTGGGTTCTGATACTGATAATTTAAATTTAAACAGCAACCCTTTATAAAGTTTGAGAGAGGGGTTTAGATCAAGACCATCAGCACTGACCTCTGTGTGTGTTAAACTCAACACATCAAACAATTTGGCTCTCTTACTTAGTGTTAATTAGATGTATTCTCTTTTTCCAGCTCATCTGCATGTTCCTGTCATCAGCCATTCTTCTCAAAATTCATCTTCATCACAGCAGAATTGTTCACTCCTGTGTTCAGTGATGAATGTGAGAGATGTGACTATCTCCTGGTACAAAGGAAACAGTTTATTGTCCAGCATCAGTGTGTCTGATCTCAGCATCAGTTTCTCTCTTCCTCTGGAGATTAAGTGTCTGGATGATTCCTACAGCTGTGTGATCAACAATCCCATCAGAAACCAGACCACACATCTCAACACTGAACACTGTCACACATGTGCAGGTACGTCTATGTTAATATTTTGTATGTGCCAGAGGTGGGACTTTCAAGTCACAAGCAAGTCTTCAAGTCATATTCAAGTCCTCAAAGGGTTAAAGCTAAAGAGATAATTAAGTGACTAATTAAATGATGATTGTGCATTAATGATGAACTTCTGCTGTTAACAATCAACATCACTGAAGTAAAGAGAAACACAAGAACTACAACTGAATTTAGCCACAGCCTTCAACTGAAAAAAAGTAAAAAAAAAAACACTATGCCACCATAATTGTGGTCAAGGTTTGCTTTAAGTAGTGTCTTGACCCTTTTACTGATTCAAACCAATTTGATTAAAAACGATTTCAATATTGTTTTCGCAACAAACATGTATGCATTGTTGAGTCAAACCTTGCAGTAACAGATGATCTTATGCTTTTTCTGCTTATAACTCATGATGACTGAACATCATGAAATTGTGTTTATCTTTGGATAGTAGACTGACATTCAGCTATTACTGTACTGAAGTAAAAAAAAAAAAAATCACAATGCTTCAATGTTGACAGACACAAAAGTAGACAATTAGTTCAGGTTTTTAGACAAACACACTTATCACACGATCCTCAACAGTGGTGATGATTTTTCATACTGCAGTGCATGACGGGAGTTTTTACTAAGGTTTTACCCAGCATGCAACATTTTGTTGATTGTCACCACTGTTGAGAGTCATATGCTGGTTCTTGATGTCTGTGTGTGTCTACAGAGTATAGTTTTTCAATTTTTGTATGCACTTAGTAGATTTAAAATTCACTTAATTTTTTTTCCATAGTGTAGTTTTACTGGGTTGATTATGCTAAACTTAAATAGAGCTAATGTTAGTTTGATTGTAATCTGACCACCTATCACATACAGATTAATTTCTTCTCTCTGCTTTACAGCACCTCATGCAATGCTACATAAAGAGATCTAACATGACAGTCAAGGGTCAAGAGCCCCACTAAAGCACACGCTGATCTCCATTATGGTTGCATCACTTTAACCAATAAAACATCAACATCTGATCCTCTGTAATTCTCAAGAACAGCAGGTGTTCATCATTAATGCACAATCATCATTTAATTAGTCACTTAATTATCTCATTAACTTTAACCCTTTGAGGACTTGGGATATGACTTGAAGACTTGCTTGTGACTTGAAAGTCCCAACTCTGGTAAAAGCTGAATGTCAGTCAACAATCCAAAGAAGACTATCTCATGATGTCCAAGTCAACATGAGTTATAAGCAAAAAAAGCATAAGATCATCTGTCACTACAAAGTTTGATTCAGCAATGCATACATGTTTGTTGCGAAAACAATATTGAAATTGTTTTGAATCAAATTGCTTTGAATTAGTAAAAGGGTCAAGACACTACCTAAAGCAAACCCTGACCACAATTATGGTGACATAGTGTTTTTTTTTTTTTTTTCAGTTGAAGGCTGTGGCTAAATTCAGTTGTAGTTCTTGTGTTTCTCTTTACTTCAGTGATGTTGATTGTTAACAGCAGATGTTCATCATTAATGCACAATCATCATTTAATTAGTCACTTAATTATCTCATTAACTTTAACCCTTTGAGGACTTGGATATGACTTGAAGACTTGCTTGTGACTTGAAAGTCCCACACTGAAAAAAGTAATAAGTAAATTTACTTAATTTTTATTTGGCAAGTTTTTGCACAAGCATTTTTCAAGTAAATTTAACACATTTGGAAATTAAGTAAATCTACTTAACTAAGTTAAGTAAAAAAAATAAAATAATAATAAGTACATTTTATTGAGTAAAATTTAATTAAATAATATTAAATTAATGCATTTAGCAGACACTTTTATCCAAAGCGTCTTACAGTGCATTCAGGCTAACAATTTTCACCTATCATGTGTTCCCGGGGAATCGAACCCCCAAACTTGCACTTTCTAATGCAATGTTCTACCACTGAGCTACAGGAACACTTCAAGATCTTGTGAAAAATAAGTGAAAATTTCACTTACTTACTTTTTTATTTTGGAAAAGTTTTTACACTAACAAAAAAGCCTGAAACAGATATTCTAGAAATTTCTAAATGTAAAATAATTTTTTTCAAAACAGTTTTATCAAATGAGGGTAAATAAGTCTCTCACTTCTGTCCCTTTAAACCAGTTTAGAGCAAAGACAGCACGAAGAACTGGATTCACATGATAAATATTCTACAATTAAGAAAACAGACAAAAGAAATTTTAAACTTTACTCAAACCGTTGGAGTAAATAGATTGCCTTGATTTAAACCATGTAAGTTTTAAAACTTTGCATTTAAGTAATTAAGTGATTAACTAAGTGCTGATTGAGAATTAGTGATGAACAGCTGCTGTTAACAAACAGAATCACTGAAGAAAAGAGAGAAACACAAGAACTACTACAACTGACTTCAGACACAGACTTAGATGAAATCAACTGAAATAAAATACATGAAATCTCTCAAGATATTTCATCAGAGATTAGAGTCAGTACAGTTCAATAATTTATGATTATCATCACCAATATAAAGTATGTAAACCTACACCTTGGTAAAGGTTAACACCTGATGGCATTTCTTGTGGCCTTTTGAGATATAACAAACATGTTTTAGAAACACATGGTTATAACAGCCAGAGAAAAGACCAAGACAAAAGACAAGGGTCAAGAGCCCAACTAAAGCAAACACTGATCTCTAACATGGTTACTTCAAATGAAACAATAAATCAACATCTAAACCTTAGTTCATTCTCAATAAGATCTTCTGTAGACGTCTGACAGAAATAAAGTCAGTCTGGTTATTAATAAGTGGAGCTGGTGATGCTGTTTGTGGGGTTGTTTAATCAGATCTTGAGAGATTTCATGTATTTTATTTCAGTTGATTTCATCTAAGTCTGTGTCTGAAGTCAGTTGTAGTAGTTCTTGTGTTTCTCTCTTTTCTTCAGTGATTCTGTTTGTTAACAGCAGCTGTTCATCACTAATTCTCAATCAGCACTTAGTTAATCACTTAATTACTTAATCGCAAAGTTTTAAAACTTACATGGTTTAAATCAAGGCAATCTATTTACTCAAACGGTTTGAGTAAAGTTTACTTATCGGGTTTTACAGTGCTATTTCTTTTGTCTGTTTTCTTAATTGCAGAATATTTATCATGTGCATCCAGTTCTTCGTGCTGTCTTTGCTGTAAACTGGTTTAAAGGGACAGAAGTGAGAGACTTATTTACCCTCGTTTGATAAAACTGTTTTGAAAAAAATAATTTTACATTTAGAAATTTCTAGAATATCTGTTTCGGGCTTTTTTGTTAGAGTAAAAACTTTTCCAAAATAAAAAAGTAAGTAAGTGAAATTTTCACTTATTTTTCACAAGATCTTGAAGTGTTCCTGTAGCTCAGTGGTAGAACATTGCATTAGCAAGTGTAAGGTTGAGGGTTAGATTCCCCGGGAACACATGATAGGTGAAAATTGTTAGCCTGAATGCACTGTAAGTTGCTTTGGATAAAAGTGTCTGCTAAATGCATTAATTTAATATTATTTAATTAAATTTTACTCAATAAAATTTACTTATTATTATTTTATTTTTTTTACTTAACTTAGTTAAGTAGATTTACTTAATTTCCAAATGTGTTAAATTTACTTGAAAAATGCTTGTGCAAAAACTTGCCAAATAAAAATTAAGTAAATTTACTTATTACTTTTTTCAGTGCACCTCTGGTATGTACATATTCACTTACACTAACAATTGTCTCCTTTCACATCTTCCAGGCTCTGCATCTCAGATAGTGCTGATTTTTGCTGCTGCTGCTGCTGGTGGATTTCTGTTGATTGTAGCTGCAGTCGGGATCTTCTGCATCTGCAGCAAACACAGAAAAACTGACCAAGAAGGCAAGAATCACCTGTGGTTTTTATATACCTATATAAAATGTATGTAAAACTGTGCTTAATTATCATTTCATGGGTTGTTTTGTTTCTGTTATTATGAAACAGTTCAGACCTATGACAGGGAGATCACTTACGCTGATCCCACATTCAACAAAAGACATAAATCGGTAAGATCTTTTATGTATTTTTATGGTGTGTCTCAGTTTTATTTCAGCACTGAGTCATATTTGGATGTGCATTTGTGTGTTTAATGATTTACACAGACTAGCACCACGACAGATATTTATAAAAGCAGTAGATGTATTTCAGTGTCCCTTTATCTTCTGCTCTGATTGGTTTAGTATTGTAGGGTCACACAAACCATCATTTAAAGGCACTACATTATTGTCACATCACAAACTCTGTTACTTTTTTATATATATCAGATATACATGCATCCCCCAAAATATGGAAATGCTATATTATAAGGAATTAAAAGTAATTTATTTATTTAGAGAGACAGAAATACTGAAATATTACATCCATTTTTTTTTTTTTTTTTTAAACACAATCTCATGGTAATTCATAACTAGTTTCTGCTGATACTGTATGTGCAAGAGTGGATACAAACTGGTTTGTCTGTAGATTGACAATAAAGCAAAAAAAAACAAACAAAACAAAACAAAACAAAACAATAAAACCTTTATAATCAAGAAATATAGACACGTTAAAGTGTTTGTGGGAGAATGAGGAGGATGATAGATAAAGAGTACGTTCTTGATAAATAAGGTGTTAACGTGCATCTGTGTTTTCTTTCAGAGGGTTAAAGAGCAGGATAATGTGGTGTACGCAGGAGTGCGACGTTGATCAACTCTGGATCAAAATCTGATTTTTATTTTGGGTTAGTAGTTTTTTACATCTCAAATACAGGACAGAAGATGGAACCACATTATAGAAATGTGAAGACAATGTGCATAAATCTGATTAAGTCATAGCACTCTTAAAAATAAAGGTTTAATTTTTTATTTTTTATTTTTTTATTTTTTTTTGCAGTAATGCCAATGAGCAGTGCTCCTTAGAGCCTGGATTTGGATTTTGTTCTGGGGATAGAAATTAAGTTTTGGACAAAATCAGCCCATCTGGCCTATATGATTTTGGGGTTAAGGCCTTAAATTGCAGCAGCAAATAAATGTACAGAATAAAATAAGACAGAAAAAAATATAATTTTGAATATACTGCAAATGACAAAATTATGTTAAAAAAAGTTCTCACATTTTTTTCTCACATAGAAATGTACATTTGTAAAGCGAGGATTCAGTAGGGTAAATTTACAATACATTCAACAACAATAACATTTGTATTATAATGGATTAGTTCACTTCCAGAATGAACATTCTGTTATCATTTACTCTCCCTCCACTTGTTCCAAACCTGTATGAGTTTCTTACTTCTGTTGAACACAAAAGATGATATTTTGAAAAATGTTGGTATCTGAAAAGTTGATGGTAACCCATTGACTTCAACAGTATTTTTTTTTTTTTTTTCTACTATGGAAGTCATTGGTTACCATCAACTGTTCGGATACCAACATTTTACAAAATATCTTCAAGTGGAGGGAGAGTAAGTGATGACATCATTTTAATTCTGGAAGTGAACTAATCCTTTAACTCCTAATTTATGTAAGACAGTGATATTGATCTTTCATAATATATTCTTTTGTAATAACATTTTACTTGAATTAAAATTCATTGGAACTAAACAAACCGGATCCAGGATTTAAAGTATATATGTGTATATATATATATATATATATATATATATATATATATATATATTTCTTCTCGCATTAAATTCAAAGTTTAACTGTAGTATAAGTAAGATGTTAATCACAGGTAAAGTAATGCTTCTCATACTCCTTTTCCTAATGTACTTTTATTTGTGTTTTGTAGTATTTATAAGTTTTTTTCATGTTAATATGGTATTAAATAAAGGTCAAACATTATAACATTAGTCCAGTTAATAATGCATTATTAATTAATTTTATTTTATTGTTTTTGATCAGTGTTTTTGTTTATGTTTGTAATTTTCTATATTGGGCTGTGTGTCTCTGCTGATAGAGTGACTCTGCTGGAGCGCCACCTACTGGATAAACATGTAATTTCACTATCAGCTCCTCTCACTGATGACATTTAGTGATTTACTTTCTTTCTTTACAAAGTATATATTTCATATATATATTTACTGTAACCTATTTCTGTACAATGTTAAATAAACATGCTTTTATGTATTGTTAAAAAATATACTCCAGGCCTCTTTCTTGACCTCTGAAATAAGAGTTAGCACATCACAACATATGCATTTGTAGCATCATTCATCTCTTGCTTCATAAGAAATCTAACATAAAATGTGTTCAAATCTATTGATATACATGATCTATCTTATGTATAAACAGCGTTTTTAAGTAGCTTTCACATAAGCACCCAAAAATATAAATATAACAACTGAGAATAGCATCTATACATGATGTCCCACTATAACATCCAATAACATCCAGCATCCACTGCTTTTTATGTTATAAAACCAAATCACTTCATATTGCTCCTGGATTATGCATTTAGTTACATGTATTTATTTAACAGACACTTTTATCTAGGAAATGGTTGCGGGTGTTTCTGCTGAAAACACATTGTTAATCAGTTCTACACTGAAAAAAGTAATAAGTAAATTTACTTAATTTTTATTTGGCAAGTTTTTGCACAAGCATTTTTCAAGTAAATTTAACACATTTGGAAATTAAGTAAATCTACTTAACTAAGTTAAGTAAAAAATAAAATAATAATAAGTACATTTTATTGAGTAAAATTTAATTAAATAATATTAAATCAATGCATTTAGCAGACACTTTTATCCAAAGCAACTTATAGTGCATTCAGGCTAACAATTTTCACCTATCATGTGTTCACGGGGAATCAAACCCTTAACCTTGCACTTGCTAATGCAATGTTCTACCACTGAGCTACAGGAACACTTCAAGATTTTGTGAAAAATAAGTGAAAATTTCACTTACTTACTTTTTTACTTTGGAAAAGTTTTTACACTAATAAAAAACCCGAAACAGATATTCTAGAAATTTCTAAATGTAAAATTATTTTTTCAAAACAGTTTTATCAAATGAGGGTAAATAAGTCTCTCACTTCTGTCCCTTTAAACCAGTTTACAGCAAAGACAGCACGAAGGACTGGATGCACATGATAAATATTCTGCAATTAAGAAAACAGACAAAAGAAATAGCACTGTAAAACCCGATAAGTAAACTTTACTCAAACCGTTTGAGTAAATAGATTGACTTGATTTAAACCATGTAAGTTTTAAAATTTTGCATTCAAGTAATTAAGTGATTAACTAAGTGCTGATTGAGAATTAGTGATGAACAGCTGCTGTTAACAAACAGAATCACTGAAGAAAAGAGAAACACAAGAACTACTACAACTGACTTCAGACACAGCCTTAGATGAAATCAACTGAAATAAAATACATGAAATCTCTCAAGATCTGATTAAACAACCCCACAAACAGCATCACCAGCTCCACTTATTAATAACCAGACTGACTTTATTTCTGTCAGACGTCTACAGAAGATCTTATTGAGAATGAACTAAGGTTTAGATGTTGATTTATTGTTTCATTTGAAGTAACCATGTTAGAGATCAGTGTTTGCTTTAGTTGGGCTCTTGACCCTTGATTTCTGTCTTTGTCTTTTCTCTGGCTTTTATAAAATGGTAAATGGACTGCATTTATATAGCGCTTTCAACAGACCACATGGCCATCCAAAGCGCTTTACAAGTTGCCTCACATTCACCCATTCACTCACTCATTCACACACCGACTGCGGTATACTTGTTGTAACTCAATAGCCCAGAAGAAAAGCCATCAGGTGTCAAACTGTACTTTAGGTGTAGATTGTTATACTTTATATAGGTGATGATAATCATCAATTATTTATATGTATGGAGTCTAATGAAGTAGGAGTTGTGTAATTAGTAGAAGTGATTCTAGTAAAAGTGACATTAAGAGCTAGTGATTCTGTGATAATCAGTTAATATAAAAATGACTTTCTAAACATTTTGTACACATACATATTTTTTCTATGCCAGTAGTTGGTCAAACACAGACATCAATAATCAGAATATGAACCTCTACAATGGTGACGAAAAAAACAATGCATTCTGCAATGCATTCTGGGTACTATTGTAGTACAAAACTCATCCATGGCTCCCAGCATGCTCTGCAGCATTTTTTTTTTATGGTCACCATTGTTGAGGTTCATATTCTGATTATTGATGTCTGTGTGTGACTGTTTGACACCGTAGAAGACCACACTGTTTGAAAAGTTATTCAGATTAACTGATTATCACAGAACCACTTGCTCTCAGGCTATAATCAATTGAATTACACAACATCTTTTTCATTAGAGATTAGACTCCATACAGATCAATAATTGATGATTCGCATCACCAACATAAAGTATAACAACCTACACCTAGATGCAGGTTTACACCTAATGGCATTTCTTCTGGGCTTTTGAGCTACAACAAATGTGTTTTGGAAATATATGGTTATAACAGCCAGAGAAAAGACTAAGACAGGAGTCAAGGGTAAAGAGCCCAACTAAAGCAAACACTGATCTCTAACATGGTTACTTCAAATGAAACAATAAATCAACATCTAAACCTTAGTTCATTCTCAATAAGATCTTCTGTAGACGTCTGACAGAAATAAAGTCAGTCTGGTTATTAATAAGTGGAGCTGGTGATGCTGTTTGTGGGGTTGTTTAATCAGATCTTGAGAGATTTCATGTATTTTATTTCAGTTGATTTCATCTAAGGCTGTGTCTGAAGTCAGTTGTAGTAGTTCTTGTGTTTCTCTTTTCTTCAGTGATTCTGTTTGTTAACAGCAGCTGTTCATCACTAATTCTCAATCAGCACTTAGTTAATCACTTAATTACTTGAATGCAAAGTTTTAAAACTTACATGGTTTAAATCAAGGCAATCTATTTACTCAAACGGTTTGAGTAAAGTTTACTTATCAGGTTTTACAGTGCTATTTCTTTTGTCTGTTTTCTTAATTGCAGAATATTTATCATGTGCATCCAGTCCTTCGTGCTGTCTTTGCTGTAAACTGGTTTAAAGGGACAGAAGTGAGAGACTTATTTACCCTCATTTGATAAAACTGTTTTGAAAAAAAATATTTTACATTTAGAAATTTCTAGAATATCTGTTTCGGGCTTTTTTGTTAGTGTAAAAACTTTTACAAAGTAAAAAAGTAAGTAAGTGAAATTTTCACTTATTTTTCACAAGATCTTGAAGTGTTCCTGTAGCTCAGTGGTAGAACATTGCATTAGCAAGCACAAGGTTGGGGGCTCGATTCCCCGGGAACACATGATAGGTGAAAATTGTTAGCCTGAATGCACTGTAAGTTGCTTTGGATAAAAGTGTCTGTGAAATTCATTAATTTAATATTATTTAATTAAATTTTACTCAAAAAGATGTTCTTATTATTATTATTATTATTTTACTTAACTTAGTTAAGTAGATTTACTTAATTTCCAAATGTGTTAAATTTACTTGAAAAATGCTTGTGCAAAAACTTGCCAAATAAAAATTAAGTAAATTTACTTATTACTTTTTTCAGTGTAGGAAGATGTTGACCACGAGTGAAAAAACAGAAAACAAAAAACAAAATTAAATGTGTGAACATCAGTCAGTTCTTCAGTTTATATTCCTGTATTTATATTTATATACTCTGCTCTAGTTTGATCTTTATCTCTCATAATGACTAATGTAAAAGTTTTTTTGTTTTGTTTTGTGTATTCATTATTCATGTCTGTTTAACTTCATGATGCACATATGTTTGGCCTGATCAAGTATCTCCATTATACACAGCTTGTAAAACTGTTGTTTGGTTTAGTTTGGTTTTGGTCCAGTGGTTTTCTGCTCTCCACAAACCACAATGAATCTCCACTGAGCAAGTAAACCAGTGACAACAGCCGCATCAGGCACTCAATCACCACAAGAAGTGATTTTTGGCATGAGATTGAGCAATCTGATTGTGTTTGTTTTCTTTCAGAGAGTTCAAGAGGAGGATGAGGAGGTGTATTCATGAGGTAGTGATCGAACTCTGATTCTGTTTAAGTGTTATTAAGTGTTATTATTCTAGAACCTAAATGCTAAACATATGGGTGCTTTTGTGCTGTGCTCTTTTTGTGTGTGTGTGTGTGTGTGTGTGTATGTTTGTATTCCTTCAGATTACTGTAGTAATGGTATACAGACAGTCCTGAGTGTCTGTACTGAAACAGATGAACCTCATGGAGCATCACCTACTGGAAAAACTTGTTATTTCACCAACAGCTCTTGTTCTATATTCAAATATAGTCTACATATCTGGATATTTATTCTTCAACCTCATTATTGTGATCCGGGCAAAAAGACCATTCGGTTTAGAAACACAAACCAAACACAACATGCTTCTGTTCTGTTGTCACTCAGCTCGGGCCTTCTGTTACTCGCTGATTTGGTTTTACTTTAACATTGATGCATTTAACAGATACTTTTTTCAAAGTAACATCAACATCAACTGTATGAAGTCTTGAAGATTAAATCAGTTCATCTTGCATGGTCGTGTTTGCTTCATATTTGATCAAATATACTGCATCCCAAAATACAATATCCTACTTCCTTGCCATTAGAATCACTACTTTCTAATGACATCCACTCCATTTCATTATGTAATTTGAAAGAAACCCTTCTGAATCTGCATATTTTTTCATTCTGTTATACTTACAATTGTTAATTTAGCACACACTTTTATTAGGAAAATACAGCAGATACTAGGCTTTTTATTGCAAAACTAAAATAAAATAAGTATGACTTACATGAAAAGAATAATCATAAGAGAGAAAACTTGTAGTGAATTCAAACCTTGAAAATGTATTTTAAAAGGTGACAAACATTAACCTCATCATGTCTGCGGGTGTTTCTGCTGAAAACACACTGTTCAACAGTTCTAGGAAGATGCTGACCACAAGTGAAAAAAAAGAAACATGAGTGTGAAATGAGAAACTGACAAGAAAAACGACTGACCACAGTCACAAGGTCGCAAAAATAAATGTGTGAACATTCGTCATTTCTTCAGTTTATTTTCCACTCTGCTCTTGGTTGATCTTTATCTCTCATCACGACTATTTTAACACATTTTTAATTCACGTCTGTTTAACCCCATGATCCACAGATGTTTGGCCTGATCAAGTATCTCTACTGTGTTCAGATGTTATAATCATTGTTTGATCCAGGTGTTTTTCTCATCCCACAAACCATCATCAAACTCCAAACACCGACTGAACCACAGACATCAGCTTCATCAGTCACTGAATCACCACAAGAGAAGATTTCAGTTAGAGATGAGTTCAGTACAACAGTCTGAATGATAAAAGAGAGGAGCTGTGAGTGCAGAAACACCTTAACCTTTAAACACACTGTGATTTAATGCACTTCTGCTAAAACAAATGATGATAAACAGTGTTTTCAGAAACTGAAGCTCTCAGGAGCCAAAAAGATCCTGATTCTTCTGTGTTTATGGGTGTGAACGTGTGAGAGAGAGATGGAGTGAGAAAACAAGAGATGAAACTCACCAGTGCATTTAAAAAAATGTTTAATACTAAACAATAACATTTTGATCTGCTTTATATAACATAATAAAATCTTGTTGTATCACATTTGTTTAAAATGACAGATCAGTGCACAGATAATGAGAGCTTGTTCAGGATCAGGATCATCTGTGTTGACTGAAGAGAAAAATGATTTCTGATGACTCAATATGACTCACTTCTGCAGGATTATTCTTTTGAATAATTTAATACTAAATTTCAAACCATTTACAATTGATTTTGACAGTTTAATGTCACTGTGTGAATGATTTAGACTAAATGTCAAAGGTCAAACATCACACACAGAAAGCTGATCATTATAGGATATCAAATTAATTATTATAAATCACCAATCTTCACGTCAGAGTGTTTTTAATCTTCAGATTCAGTCATCTGAACTCAGTTTACTGTTGTACAGACAGTAGATCTCTCCTAAAGACCTGCTCGAGCGCCAACTAGTGACTGAACATGTCAAAGGCCTAAAATATTTTATGAGTTCTGTGATCACCAGCTGATCCTGTTTTTGATTTTAATTCAGATTTGATCTGATGATCATCACTAGAAGCTCCTGTGAAAATCTGAGTGTATTATTCAGTGATCTGTGTTTGATGAGGAAATATCAGCAGACTTGTTATATAGCAGCTCAGTTTCCTCACTGAACTCATAGTGAAGGTTATTCAATCCTCTGTTTTGAGATGATATATAATATCTGAAGGACAGTTCTTGTATGATCATGTCTCATGGTGTGTGTTGTTTTCTCTCTTCTCTTCCGGTCCATGATCTCCTCTGCTGGTGGATGTTGTTATTACACATCTGGAGACACGGGGCTTCTTCTTCTTTGAAGGCCGTTCACACAAGTATGTGTAGTTTGATGAAAGAAATGTATTTTTAAGCAAATCATGAAACTGGAAATATTTAATTACATTATATTTTATAATGAATTGAAGGTGAGAGGAGTGAATGTACAGTGATCTCTTCCACCTTCAAATACCACGACTGATGTGAAACCCTTGAGCAAGGCTCCTAACCCCAGAATCCTCCCTGAGTGTGTGTGTGTGTGTGTGTGTGTGTGTGTGTGTGTGCGTGTGCGTGCGGATGGGATAAATGCAGAGCTCATACTCGGTCACCTTCTCTTTCTCTTTCTCTCTCCTGATGAAGCTGTTGTATCTCTCTCTTGTGACTGAATATGAAAATCACTCCTCTGATATTTCAGTCCTTTAGGAGATGATATGTGGAAAATATGTTAATTAAAACTTTGCTTCTTTGATAATTTTTATACTGATTGAGAATCATGTTGATATATTTATCTTTTAATGTTTGGTTTTTCACTTATTCTTCACTGAAAACAGTTGTTCTGCTTATTCAAATCTGAAATATATGGTGTTTGTTTGTTTGTTCTTTGATGATGAACTAAAAGTTAAGAACAGATTAAAAATATGTAATAGAAAAGTGAATTATTTAAAATGATTTAAAATAGAAATGGTTAATTGTAAATGGTAATTTTAAACATCTTTACCCGTTTTTAAATATTTGTTTGCACAATTTGCACATTATAATGAAAGACAGGGATCATATCTCACTTACTAACATTTCATATTTCTATTTTCTTCTACTGCCATCGTGTGCTGAAAAAAATGAAGTGCATTTAAAAGTCTTTTCATGGCAGCACTTTTGAAATAAAAGTCTAGATGGTACTTTTAAACCGTAAAACAATAAAAACAAAATGTAATAAAAATATTTTAAAACATCATATTTCAATATGACACAGCCATTATTATTATTATGAGTTGTAGTTAGTATTATGCTGAACTGTTTAATTCTCTGAATAATTAAACATAATCTGATTTTATTTGCCCAATTTCAGTCATACAACTAGAAAATTATTTTATTTTCTGTGTTCCCCCCAACTATATCTTATCATATTCAGTTACAGCTCATATTGAACTGCATATGCAATCTGCGATTTGTGGATGAGAAAATTAACTTCAGAACATATCACTGAACAACATATTTAATAATAAAAAAAATTATAATAAACTGGATAAAAAAAAATGTAATATACTAAAAATATTTATTTATTTTGCTTCATCTAAAATCAAATACGTTTTTTAAAAGCAATTTAAAAAGCTCAACACACCCAGATTTATTTCTTACTTTCACCGGACGGATTCTAGAGGCTCGTAAAAGCAGAAACATGTTTGAGATGAAGCTGGAGCTGAATGTTGATGATGTCAGAGTGATTGACACTTGTGGGCGGGTCTTATGTTCTTAAAGTGAACTCGTCCCCTCCTCCTCGTTCACTACATTCAGCTCATCTCCATTCAACTCATGTTCTCAGCTCACACCTGAATAGTTTTAATTGTATGTATGAGGAAAGCCATAACTGCCCCATGGTTATAGAATCTCTCATCAGCAGGGTTGTTGTGAAGATGTTCAGTGTAGGCTAACACACACCTACTTTTTAACAAGAATGAATGTATAGACACAAGTTGTTTCAAATGTACTTATATTTATTTCATTAAACAATCATTATTGTTCATTTTCATGAACATTAATGTGATAATAAAAACAAGGTCAAAAGGTCAAACGTTATAACATCATCCAAGTTAAAAATGTAATATTAATGGATTATAATAAATGGCTTTTGAGCATGTTTGTGTTAATATCAATATTTTTGTCAAGTCATGTGTGTCTCTGCTGATACAGATGAATCTGATGGAGCGCCACCTATTGGATAAACATGTTATTTCACTAACAGCTCCTCTGTCACACATAATATTTTATAATGAAAAAGTTCTTAAAAAGTGGGTATGCATCTGTATATATGTATATACAGATGCACCAACAACCATGACACGCTCAAAATTGCTTAAATCACCTTTCTTTCCCATTCTGACATTCAGTTTGGAGTTCAGGAGATTGTCTTGACCAGGACCACACCCATAAATACATTGAAGCAACTGCCATGTCATTGGTTGATTAGATAATTGCATTAATGAGAAATTGATCAGGTGTTCCTTATAATCCTTTAGCTGAGTGTGTGTGTGTGTGTGTGTGTGTGTGTGTGTGTGTGTGTGTGTGTGTGTGTGTATATATATATATATATATATATATATATATATATATATATATATATATATATAAAACCTGTTTCTGTACAATGTTAAATAAACATGCTTTGATAGATTCTTTAAATATATTCTTAAGGCCTCTTTCCTGATCTTTGGAGAGAAAAATAAGAGTATCAAACATCGCATCATATGCATTTGTACCATCATTCATCTCTTGCTTTATAAATACTGAATTCTAATATAAAAGGTGTTAACTATTGAAATATCAGTTATAAAATGCTCAAATGGATTCCGAATAAAGTGTCTAGCTTTCACATGAGCATCCAAAAAGACCAAGATGAGAATAGAGGATGAGCCTCTGTAGTCATGGAACTAACAACGTTTGTCACCTTTCATATATATATATATATATATATATATATATATATATATATATATATATAATTATTTTGTTGTTTTTTAAGATGACAAACATTGTTCTCATCATGTCTGTGGGTGTTTCTGCTGAAAATACACTGTTAATCACTTCTAGGAAGATGTTGACCACGAGTGAAAAACAAGTGGGTGTGAAATGCAAAGCTAAGAAGAAAAACAGATGACCACAGTCGCTCGGACGCAAAAATAAATGTGTGAAAATCAGTCACATCTTCAGTTTATTTTCCACTCTGCTCTTGGTTGATCTTTATCTCTCATCACGACTATTTTAACACATTTTTTTTTTTTATATATTCATGTCTCTTAACCCCATGATCCACAGATGTTTGGCCTGATCAAGTATCTCCATTGTCCTGCAGCTTGTCCTTCAGTGTTTTTTTTTTCCCATTTCATTTTTTTTTTTCATTTCGTTCGTTTTGGTCCTGTGGTTTTCTTCTCTCCACAAAACGAGTCTCACCAGAGCAACTAAACCACAGACATCAGCTTCATCAGTCACTGAATCACCACAAGAGAAGATTTCAGTAAGAGATCTGAATCTGAATGCTTTACATTAACAAAACATACATTTTGTGCAAATACAGAAGCAAGTTCAAATAATTCAAATCAAAATAATAAAAAAAAACACGATTTATTCTTCAGCCTTATTATTGTGATCTGGGACAAAACCCAAACACAACATGCTTCTGTTCTGCTGTTAGTCAGCTCTGGCCTTCTGTCACTCGCTGATTTGGTTTTACTTTAACATTGATGCATTTAACAGATACTATTTCCCAGAGTGATTTATATCCTACATCATCTTTTAAAATTAGATCAATGCATCACATATGGTCACATTTGCCTCATGATTGATCAAATATACTTCATCCCAATATATAATAAGCTACTTTAATCAATGCCATTTCATTATGTTTAAAAAAAAATTTCATTCTATTATAATTACAATTGTCCATATACAGTAGCACACACTTTTAACAAGAATATACACCCACAAAAACTATTAGACCTTTTATTGCAAAAATAAAAAAAAAATAAGGACAATCAAGAAAGAGAAACCTTCTGGTTTTGAACCACATTCAAACCAGAAAAATGATTTTAAAAGAAGACAAACATTAACCTCATCATGTCTGCGGGTGTTTCTGCTGAAAACATACTGTTCAACAGTTCTAAAGAAAAAAAAAATGATGAGTGTGAAATGAGAAGACACAACTGAACACAGTACCACGATCACAAAAATAAATGTGTGAACATTCGTCATTTCTTCAGTTTGTCTTCCACTTTGATCTAGTTTGATCTTTATCATGACTATTTTTTTTATACATGTTTGTTGAACTCCATGATCCAGAGATGTTAGGTCTGATGAAGTATCTTTACTGTGTTCAAATGTTATAATCATTGTTTGATCCAGGTGTTGTTCTCTTCCCACAAACCATCATCAAACTCCACAGAGCAACTGAACCACAGACATCAGCTTCATCAGTCATTGAATCACCACGAGAGAAGATTTCAGCAAGAGATGAGTTCAGTACAACAATCTGAATCATTCACATCAACAAAACATGCATTTTTTGTGAATATAGTAGCAAGTAATAATTAAATATTAGCTGAGAGACAATAACTGTAAGTGTACAGAGACATGTTAACCTTTAAACACATTGTGATTTAATGCACTTCTGCTAAAACAAATGCTGATAAACAGTGTTTTCAGAAACTGAAGCTCTCAGGAGCCAAAAAGATCCTGATTCTTCTGAGTTTATGTGAACACGAGAGAGAGAGACGGAGTGAGAAAACAAGAGAAGAAACTCACCAGTGCATTTAAAATATTGTTTTTATTACTAAACAATAGAATTCAGATCTGCTTTATATAACATGTCGATATATCACATTTGTTTAAAATGACAGAACAGTGCAGAGATAATGAGAGTTTGTTCAGGATCAGGATCATCTGTGTTGACTGAAGAGAGAAATGAATCCTGATGACTCAATATGACTCACTTCTGCAGGATTACTGTTTTGAACAATATTATATCAGTTTCAAACCATTTACAATAGATTTTGACAGTTTAATGTCACTGTGTGAATGATTTAGACTAAAGGTCAAAGGTCAAACATCACACACAGAGAGTTTATTATTATAGGATATCAAATTAATTATTATAAATCATCAATCTTCACGTCAGAGTGTTTTTAATCTTCAGATTCAGTCATCTGAACTCAGTTTACTGTTGTACAGACAGTAGATCTCTCCTAAAGACCTGCTCGAGCGCCAACTAGTGACTGAACATGAAAAAAACATGATCATTTGACAGTGTCAAAGGCCTTAAATACTGATATAGGGAAACATAACTATTTATATATTTCTGTAATCTGTTAAAGATATTTTTTCCTAGGTGATTTTATGAGTTCTGTGATCACCAGCTGATCCTGTTTTTGATTTTAATTCAGATTTGATCTGATCATCATCACTAGAAGCTCCTGTGAAAATCTGAGTGTATTATTCAGTGATCTGTGCTTGATGAGGAAATATCAGCAGAATTGTTTTATAGCAGCTCAGTTTCCTCACTGAACTCATAGTGAAGGTTATTAAATCCTCTGTTTTGAGATGATATATAATATCTGAAGGACAGTTCTTGTATGATCATGTCTCATGGTGTGTGTTGTTTTCTCTCTTCTCTTCCGGTCCATGATCTCCTCTGCTGGTGGATGTTGTTATTACACATCTGGAGACACAGGGCTTCTTCTTCTTTGAAGGCCGTTCACACAAATATGTGTAGTTTGATGAAAGAAATTTATTTTTAAGCAACATATGAAGCTGGAAATACTTAATTACATTATATTTTATTTGTTACCAGGGATTGAAGTTGAGAGAAGTGAATGTTCAGTGCTCTCTTCCACCTTTAATACCATGACTAATGTGAAACCCTGTGTGTGTGCTCTTGTTTTTGTGACATATCAGGACAAAAGTGTGTATAATGACATGGGTATGACACAGGTATTACAAGAAGAGGGTGACTTATGAGGACATAACCCATGTCCCCATTTTTCAAAACGCTTATAAATCATACAGAATGAGTTTTTTTGAGAAAGTTTAAATGCACAAAGTTTCCTGTGAGGGTTTGGTGTAGGGTTGGTGTATAGGGCCATAGAATATACAGTTTGTACAGTATGAAAACCATTACACCTATGTGATGTCCCCACTTTTCTCAAATACATTTTTTTTCTTTTCTTGTGACTGAATATGAAAATCCCTCATCACTCTGATATTTTAGTCCTTTATGAGGTAATACAGGTGCATCTCAATAAATCTGAATGTCGAGGAAAAGTTTGTTTATTTCAGTTATTCAACTCAAATTGTGAAACTCGTGTATTAAATAAATTCAGTGCACACAGACTGAAGTAGTTTAAGAAAAAATTCTGAAAAATCTGAAATAGAAAATAGAAATTTGAACTAAAATGATTTAAAATAGCAATACTTATTAAAAGTCTTTACTGTCTTTAGTTTTTAATAAGTTTATTGTACAATTTGAACAGTTACAATGCAAGACAAGGCTCATATCCCACTTATTAACATTTCATATTTCTATTTTCTTCTACTGCCATCGTGTGCTGAAGAAGATGAAGTGCATTTAAAAGTCTTTTCATGGCTGCACTTTTTAAAATAAAAGTCTAGATGGTACTTTTCTGTAGAACAAGAAAAAAACTAAATGTAATAAATATTATTTTAAACGTCATATTTCAAATGAAACACAACCAGTTTTATTAGAATTAGTATTACTATAACTGTTAGAATTAGTATTAGTATTATTATTGGTTTTACTATTACTATTAGTATTAGTATTAGTATTAGTATTAGTATTACTATTAGTATTAGAATTAGAATTAATATTAGTATTAGTATTTCTATTAGCATTAGTATTATGCTGCACTGTTTCATTCTCTGAATAATGAAACACAATCTGATTTTATGTATAGGCCCATTTTCAGTCCCTGGGTGTTTGTGATTTCAACTAACACAACTATATCTGATCATATTCAGTTAAAGCTCATATTCAGCTGCATATACAATCATGGTAATCGGATCTGATTGGAATTTGTCAATGAGAAACATATCAACTTCAGAACATATCTTTGAATAACATTTAATTCAAAAATTTAAATTAAAAAAGATAAAAAAAATATGTAATATACTAAAAATATAATAAATGCTTTTTTGCTTCATCTAAAACAAAAAAAAGCTTTTTGAATGCAATTTAAAAAGCTTGACACACCTAAAATAATTTTTTTACTTTCGCTGGACATATTCTAGAGGCTCGTAAAAACAGAAACTTGTTTGAGATGAAGCTGGAGCTGAATGTTGATGATGTCAGAGTGATTGACTCGTCCTCTGGAGAATATAAAGTCAGCAGAAAAAGATCAGAGATCCCACTCAACATCTTCAGTCTTACTGTCTACACAGCAAAATCTCCAGTGTTAATTTAACACTCTGAGTGTGGACTCATATAAACACTTGAAGCAGTGTTAAAAGTAACACTGAAGCTTAGTTGAAGTTAATGAGATAATTAAGAAATTAATTGGGTCATGATTGACCATTATTGAAGACACCTGATGTTAACAAGCAGAATCACCAAACGAGAAAATCACAATTTGTGTGTTACCATTATAGTGGTCAGTGTTTGCTTTAGTTGTGATCTTGAATCTTCAGTTATTTACTTTAGACTTTGTGTTACAGAAACACACGGTTATAACAACCCGAGAAAAGACTAAGACAGAAGTCAAGGGTCAAGATCCCAACTAAAGCAAACACTGATCTCTAACATGGTTACTTCAAATGAAACAATAAATCAACATCTAAACCTTAGTTCATTCTCAATAAGATCTTCTGTAGACGTCTAACAGAAATAAAGTCAGTCTGTTATTAATAAGTGGAGCTGGTGATGCTGTTTGTGGGGTTGTTTAATCAGATCTTGAGAGATTTCATGTATTATATTTCAGTTGATTTCATCTAAGTCTGTGTCTGAAGTCAGTTGTAGTAGTTCTTGTGTTTCTCTTTTCTTCAGTGATTCTGTTTGTTAACAGCAGCTGTTCATCACTAATTCACAATCAGCACTTAGTTAATCACTTAATTACTTAATCGCAAAGTTTTAAAACTTACATGGTTTTAATCAAGGCAATCTATTTACTCAAACGGTTTGAGTAAAGTTTACTTATCGGGTTTTACAGTGCACTCTCTGCCAGAATATTTTTGTGAGTTTGCCTGTCTGTGCTCTCTCTCTCTCTCTCTTTCACCCTCCCTCTCGCTCCCCTCGTCCTTTCCCTTCCTCTCTTCTGTGCTCTCTCTATCTCTCTCTATCTCAATGTCTACACACATCCGCACTCTTGTATATTTCCTCATGAGTTCAGATGTTCAGAACAGGACGGGGGCTATAGGCCCGAAGGTTATTGAGTTTGGTCTTTGCCAGATGTGCTGCTAATATGGTCAGAACTTCCTGTTCATATTCCCATTTTATGTAACATACAGATGTAATATGTGTCCTACGGGATCTAGAAGTAGCAGGAAAAGAAAAACCCTTTGTTTGTTAGACATTCCTATTTGATGAAGTGTACAGTTCTTATTGGTGATCCCCTACACCCCTGACAGTGTATCTGTATATTCTACTGATGTAATAATAAACTTTGAAGAAGTTTGTGAACAGACAGTTGGCTTCATGTTCATAATTCTTGGGCCCATGCACGGACTGAGAATAGTCGGACAGCATTGATAAAGATGAAGAGGTGAAATATATATTTAACAATTACAAAAGGGGATTTTCACAGTGATGTCATAGAACTTTTGTTTTAAACAGATACAGACAGGACTGGACTGGAGTTCAAATTCAGCCCTGGAAAAATCACGCCCAATCGAGTTTCCTTTGAATGTTTTGCTGGGGTTAGTGTCTTAAAATAGGACAGAAAGAAAGAAAGAAACAAAATATATATTATTGAGAATACTGTATTTCTTCACACAGCAATGCACTTTTGACAGTGAAACTGATTTTGAGCTGTAGAATGCAGTCAAGTAAATGAAATCTTGATGCATGCTTGTATTTGTCAGTTCTTGTTTGTTGTTGATGAAGAGATGAAATGAATTAACATGACGAGTTATGCTACAAAAGAAGAAGCAGCATTTTTTCCCCCCGAAATCTGAAAGAACATAGTGAAATGTATTTTCTTTTAAGGCGACAGTTACTCTTTTCCCTTTTATGCACATGATCTGAAACTATAATAGTGTGTTAGCGCCATCTGCTGTTTGCATAGAGCACAAATTGCCCTTTTTTCTTCATAGTCAGTCAACAAAGCTGCTGGAATGGACACCAACAGGAACATTTTTATAAAATCTAAAATCAACAATAGTGTATACAACACTGTAAATTGGAAAATAAGTTCAACAATTTATTTCGAATAATGACTTACCAAAGCTTTGTCTAAAATATTTAATAGTAATGGTAATATAGTATGAAAGTAATAGTTTAAAGAAGAAAAAAAAAAAAAAAAAAAATATATATATATATATATATATGAAGAGTCATCTGAAATTATAATCTAAAATTAGGATTTTTATCAAGCTCCTATGCTTATACTGAGTCATTTTACTTTAATGGCAATGTGCAGGTCCTTTTCCAGGCTATTAATGTGAAATAACTGAACAGAAATATAGGAGCCTGATAAAAATCCTAATTATAGATGAAAATTTCAGATGGCATTTAGAGGCTTTTGCAAAAAAAAAAAAATATATATATATATATATTTGTTTGTTTTTTGTTTTTCATCAAAGCAGAAAGATGTTGTTGAGCTCAGTGATTTTAAAAAGTCCCCTGCTGCTCATCCTCTTCATCCACATCCTCTTTATTCACCAGTGGTTCCTCTTCAGTTAATTCACTCACTGTGGAATATAAGAAAATATAATACAGAAATGAAAAAGAAAGAAAGAAACAGTTTTGTTACATATACATCTACACATGTATGCATCTACACATGTATCTGATGTTACAGCTCCACTCAAGAGTCCCTATACATGCTGAAAACAACAGAACATGAAACAAAATATAATGAGAAAATAAAACAGATTACATTTTACAATATAAAACTGCAGAAATAGTTAATGAAAACCTACAAAAAATTAATCACATGAAAAAACAATATCAATGAATAAAGCATGTCCAGGTCTACTTTAAAAAAGGGATGTAAGTGTGATATTTATTATCTATAATATCAGTTATTGTTTTACAGGTGTGCGAGCTGACTCTGAGTATGTCACTAAAAAAAAAAAAGGAGGATTTTACAAGTCCAAAAGCATTTATTGCATGATGAAGCCTATAATAATACAATTTATGACCCAATAATAATGCAAAACAAACCCCTGTGTTTTTTTTTTTTCATATTAATAAAATGCAGTGAAGTAATATCACACAAGGAAGAGTGCTATTTTTCTGTAAGCGTGATCAGAAATGTGAAAAATAATTCCCGCCTATGGAAATTCAAATGGTTGGGGGGTAAAGAGGGGTGGGGTCATGTTAAAACTCTTGGTTGAGTGGATCAGACAAGGCAACGATGAAGAAGTGCTGCTGTAGCGTCAGGTTTTGAGGGGAGTCGTGACAGAGTATAGTGCTGGTTTCCCCAAAAGGCTTTTGCTGAAAGACGGAGCAGTTCCCACTTTGTCAGGACAATCTGCTGTATTTGCATCACAGCCTTTAAGTGTCCTTCCTGCTTTATTTGTTGTTGTGTGTGTTATTTACATTTCAAAGTATAAGTTGAATGCCATATCTGCGATGTAAAACTAGCAATATTTATGTGTGCAAAGTTTTTTTTTCAATATTCTCAGGGTCTGAATCCCGCTTAAATTGATATGGCAATATTGATGCTATCTTAACCATACTGGAGCAGAGGGAACTTGCTGCTCTGGCATGGGGTGGGGCAGTACAAAACACACTGTCTAAGCTGTTCGCCAATCACAATGCACTGGGACAGCTAACCAATCACAACAGATTCAGTTTTTCAGAAGACAGGCCTTTATCAATCCTGGAACTAACTGAGCTGCTTGCGCCAGGCTGGGGAGAAAGGTATTGAAATAATGTAAATTATGTGAAAAATAATGCTTTTTTTTTTTTTTAAACCACCATGCATTAGAACATGTTCTAGTACACCCCCAAAACTAAATCAAGACTTTGTAAAAGAGCACAATACGACCCCTTTAACCACTCCTATCCAACTGTGAATCTGCTCTGAGCAAGAGGTGCAGTGCAGGGCTCCCTAACTGCACTGGCTCTCTATCAAACATCATATAGATTTTAAAATCTCGCTTATTAATTATAAAGCCGTGAATGGTTTAGCACCTCAGTATCTGATTAAGCTCTTGTTACATTATAATCCTCCACGTCCGCTGCGTTGCCGAATTTCTGGCAATTTGATAATGCCTAGAATATCAAAATCAACTGCGGGCGGCAGATCTTTTTCCTATTTGGTTCCTAAACTCTGGAATAACCTACCTAACATTGTTCAGGAGACAGACACACTCTTGCAGTTTAAATCTAGATTAAAGACCCATCTCTTTAACCTGGCATACACATAACACACTGATACACTTCTGATATCCAAATCCATTAAAGGATTTTTAGGCTGCATTAATTAGGTAAACCGGAACCGGAAACACTTCACATAACACCCAATGTACTTGCTACATTATTAGAAGAATGGCATCTACGCTCATATTTGTCTGTTTCTCTCTTGTTCCGAGTTCACCGTGGCCACCAGATCCAGTCTGTATCCAGATCAGAGGGTCACTGCAGTCACCCGGATCCAGTACGTATCCAGACCAGATGGTGGATCAGCACCTAGAAAGGACGTCTACTGCCCTGAAAGACAGCGGAGACCAGGGCAACTAGAGCCCCAGATACAGATCCCCTGTAAAGACCTTGTCTCAGACAACCACCAGGATAAGACCACAGGAAACGGATGATTCTTCTTCCAATCTGAACTACTGGTTTCGTCGGACAGAGAACTGGCCCCCAACTGAGCCTGGTTTCTCCCAAGGTGTTTTCCTCTATTCTTCCACAGATGGAGTTTTGGTTCATTGCAACTGTCGCCTCTGGCTTGCTTAGTTGGGGTCACTTAATTTACAGCGATATCGTTGGCACTATTTAAACTGAACAGAGATGACATCACTGATGAGCCTTTAAATGTCATTTTCCATTATTGACACACTGTTTTCCTAATAAATGTTGTTCAGTTGCTTTGACGCAATCTTTTTTTGTTTAAAGCACTATATAAATAAAGGTGATTTGACTTGCAGGGGTAACGCAATGAAACCCTGCCCTTTATTCAATATTCAGTTTCACTTGGAAATACATCACCACACTGAAGTCAGTTGCAAACTCCGGATCACGGTAGGGGTGTAAGAAAAGATCGATACACGTGAGTATTCTCAAAAACGGAATATCGATATTGAAAAAAATAAAATAAAATCTTACAAGATTCATGGCAGTTGTTTTGTTTTGAGTTTACATCCCGACCGCTAGATGGCAGTCTTCATCTCTTAAAGAAGGTAAGAGTGACAGGAATTACTAGCATTACGCCACTAATGTTAGCATTAATATCGCTGCTTAAATAAAAAATTAAAAAAAACTGTAAGTTTTTAAATTAACTGTAATAATTTGTAATTATTTGTATTAGTTTAAAGATAAATGTTTTATTTTTTAATTGCTTTTCTACTTTTTTTTTTACATTTGTTTGAATACAGTTTTAATGTTACTGCCCTTAAAAAATAATAATAATATCGCTGCTAGTAATGGAGGGTGAATTTTTATTTTTATTTTATAAAATAACCTACATTTTAATAAATATAATAATAATATAATATAATAAACTAAATATTGTAGAAACTTAATTTTCTGTAAAGTTGCTTTGCAATGATTTGTATTGTAAAAAGCGCTATACAAATAAACTTGAATTGAATTGTGTTCTTAATGACAGCTTTCCGAAAAATATATCCTATTCCTAAAATAAGAAATTTCCCAATATATTGCTTTGCTGACAGTATCGCAATGTGTCGCAACATGTCGTATCACAACCCATGTATCGTGATACGTATCGTATCGCCAGATTCTTGGCCATAACCAGCCTTAGATCACGGGTGCTTTGATACTGATATTTTTCCAGGTATTGAAGTCAGAAATTCCTGTATCATGATCACTAATTCATGTACTTTATCAATAAGATAAGTGGGTTTTGTTCAAAGTTGTTATTATTCATATACATCTTTGATATTAATATTTTTGGAAGTTCATTAAATATTGCAGACTAAAAAGTAACTAGTAAGTAGAGTAGCTTTTGAGAGGTTATGACACCAGTACTTTTACTTGTTAATGAGTATTATTTCAGCAATGTAACAGTACATGTACTTAAGTTCAAATTTTCAGTACTCTTTCCACCACTGCGAATGAGTCAATGATTCTATATTCCAGTCATAAAGACTGCGACTGGCTTCCTTTCTAAATGAATCAGCCCTCTTAATTAATCATTCAAATAGATGATTCAATGAATGACTTATTGAGATACAGACTTGCACCACCTATTTGTAGATAGTTAGGGGCTGTTCACATGACGTATCTAAAAATGTGTGGGAAATGACTGTCTGTTAAAATTGAATATATAGCCTAGTTACTATAATAAATGTTGTTCTACTCACCAGAATTAGTCAGATTGAATCTCCTGTATCTGGTCCGTACCCTGTTGATGACCTGAAGTTGAAAATGTCCAAAGTCTGTATCTGTGGTGTTTGTGATGGTCAGAGATCCAGTCTTAGTATCCAGCTCCAGTCTGTCTCTGAATCTCTCATTAATATCAGTCGTTCCTGATTCGGCTTTAATAACCAGACAGTTTTTAGCTCCAAACGTCCACAGTATCAGATCACCACTCAGTGTTTCAAGACCAGGGTCTAGAGTGACAGATTCTCCAACCTTCACTGACACTTTCTTCACTTCATGTCAAAACAACACACAGAAACAGAAAAAAATAATTTAATTTGCATTTTCAACAAATTTATTTAGATGGCATTTTAACCTAAGTTAAATTTTTTACCTTTCCGATTTTACCTAAATTGACAAATCCCTGAATATGCTGTAGTATTTGACTTCCTATGATTGCCTACAAATCACTTATGACTACCTTTGATTCATCATCAAGTTTCTTGTAATATGATTGACAAAAAATGTCTAATTTATTGGTTGCACTTTATTTTTCAGTACGTGTACTAACATGTACTTATAGTGTACTTACAGTGTATTTATCTAAAAAAGTTCTGGTAACACAAGGTAACTACATGGGGTAGGGTTAGGTTTAGGGGTAGGTTCAGGTTTAGTACCTAGTTATTACATAGTTATTGTAATTACTATAATAAGTACATAGTATGTACATGAGGAACAGGACTGTAAAATAAAGTGCTACCAATTTATTTGTGCAATATTACTCCTTTTAACACCAATAACTATGAAGATAATTACAATAATAACGGTGTTTGCAGCCACACAAACACACAAGATTATCATTTCAAGCTTTAAATACTCAAGCTGGATTAAAAGGTTAAAAGGTTCCATTAAAATGGATTTTGATTGGCTGTTAATATTTGTATCTGTATTTGTTTATATTTTGCGACTTATAGATATATATATAAGGATATAGTTATTATTCTGTACTCACCAGTGACAGTAACAATGAATCTCATGTATTCAGTTTTTCCGTTTTTGCGTCTGATCTGTAGTTTGTAGAGTCCAGAGTGAAAGGTCCTGATGTTATTGATGAGGAGATCTCCAGTCTTCTCGTTTAGCACCAGTTTGTTTCTGAATCTCCCATCAACAACATCACAATCTGTATCATTTGTTTTACTGGCCTTTCTTGTGAATTCAATGAGGATGAGATCCTCAAACCACCACTTTATCTCATCCCCTCTCTGTAGTACAGTCTTAGTCTCTAGATTGACAGATTTCCCTTCCTCCCCTAACTTTGTCTTTTCTTCAGCTGTCACAGTAACACACAGAAGCAGAGAAAAGAAATGTGTTCATATGATCAAGCACAGAAACTGCAGTTGTTAAAATTACAAATGACCTGCTTCTTGCGTCAGATCAAGGCTGCATCTCATTTCTAGTCTTACTTGATCTTAGTTCTGCGTTCAACACCATAGATCATGACATACTCATAGATCGATTACAAAACTATACAGGTATTCAAGGGAAGGCTCTAAGATGGTTTAGATCCTACCTGTCCGATCGCTACCATAAGACAGAGATATTTATTACTGGACCAAAAAACAGTACACAGAATCTTGTAGATTACAATTTGCAACTAGACGGATGTACTGTTACTTCTTCTACAGTCAAAAATCTGGTTGTTATATTAGACAGCTACTTTTCTTTTGAAAGCCATATTTCACATGTGACAACTGCATTCTTCCTGTATCTCTTAAATTGTGACTGCAGTTGCATCTGATCAAATGCACATTCTTATTCATTAGCTTGGGTTAAACTAATTAATTTTACTTTGTTGGAACAGCAGCTATGCTAATGATGTCTCGATTTGTTTCTAATGTTAATAGCATGTTGTTAAAATGTTTTAACACATTGCTAGCCTTCTCAAACATGTTTTAACATTGCTAGCATGCTTTAGGAAATTGGTAGCATATTTGAGACATTTGCTATAATGTTTTACTTCATTGTTGGGATGTTTTAGCTGTATTGCTGGTATGATTTAACATTTCAGGAACTTTAGTTTCAGAATAAGTTTACTGGCATAACATTATATTGTCTTTCTCAAGCCAACATAATCATTAAATAAAATAGGAAATTATTACTGTGTCAGAAGTTTTCAGTGAAATCAACTATACAGTCTGCTAAAACTTTTTGTATCACTGGTATCAGCTTTAATACTTACCCACTTGTTTTTGCAGTTTAGAGATCCTGTGGCGATAGTAAATCACAACTGCAGCTAAAAGTGCAGCCACCAGCAAAACAGCAACAACTATTCCAGCTGTAGATGGACCCGGATCAGAAATAGCTGAAAGAAAACAGTGAATGATTATAGGACAAAATATTCATCATGATTCAGAACTGATACTACAGAACTGATACTGTCAGTTTTCAGAACTGATACTACAGAACTGATACTGTCAGTATTCAGAACTGATACTACAGAACTGTCACTCAGTTGGCATGAACAGATACTGTAAGTTTTAGTTTATCAAGTCAAGTCTGCTTTATTGTCAATACTTCCACATGTACAGTACATACATACAGAGAATTTAAATTGTATTACTCTCAGACCCCCGGTGTATACAGATAACACTAACAGTAGAGCCTAAAAATCTAGATCAATATAAAATATAAAATACCACTAAACGAAAGGGCATGTAAAAAAAAAAAAAAAAAAAAATATATATATATATATATATATATATATATATATATATATATATATATATATAATAAAAATAAAGTTAAATAAAGCAGTGCAAGGCACATAGAGTGCAAACCAGTGAAGTGAACAAAGAGTGCAGATAAAATTATTTTAGTGCAAAAAAGCTTATTCAGTCTGATTAAAGTGACAAAGGGCTCAATAGTGGTTCTTATTTAACTGACTGAAGAGGTAGTAGAATGATTTCAGTTCCATGGTGAATGAGGTAGTGAGCAGACCAATGCTGCACAAAGTGACTGATGCATGTAATCATATGTTAGTGCAGGGGGGGGGGGGGTGAAATGACCTAGAGGTGCACTTTGCGGGTTTGACGGGTTCCATAAATGTCCAGAAGAGAAGGGAAGAGACACCAACGAGCTTCTCAGCTGCTCTCACTATGCGTTGAAGGGTCTTCCGGCTGGACGCATTGCAAGCCAGTCAGGATGCTCTCGATGGTGCCTCTGTAGAAGGTGTACATGATGGGGGGCGGGGCTCTGGCTCTTCTCTGTTTACAAAGGATGTAGAGACGTTGCTGTTATTTGTTGGCCAGTGCTGTGGTGTTTCGGTCCAGGAGAGGTCCTCTGTGATGTGCACACCCAGGAACTTGGTGTTACTCACTCTCTCCACAGTTGCACCGTTGATGGTCAGAGGAACGTGCTGAGTGTGTGCTCTCATGAAGTCAACAACAATTTCCTTCATCTTTTCCTCATTCAGAGAGAGATTGTTGTCCCTGCACCACCCAGACAGGCGGCTCACCTCGCTCCTGTAGTTTGTCTGATCTCTGTTGCTAATGAGACCATCAAAAACTTAATGAAGAGGTTGGAGCTGTGTGACGGTGTGCAGTCGTGGGTCAGCAGAGTGAAGAGGAGGGGGCTCAGCACACATCCTTGAGGGGCCCCAGTGTTCAGTGTGATGGTGCTTGATGTGTTACTGCTGACCTGTACTGCTTGAGGTATTTTCCACATTAGTTTATCATTGGTGTTGGGCTTGCTGTGGTAGTTTGATTTGATGAGCAACAGATCCTATGTGTTACTGACTAATGTATAATCTTCTTGTAAAATGTGCTCTCAATAATGACTTCTCTCTTTACACAGAGTATGCGTAATCACAAATTCAAAACCGAAAGTAGGGCTGCACAATTTATAGAATGTCTAATCACGCTAATAGCAATTGCCTGATATGGTCAAATTAATTGTTTGGGGAAGCCGACCCCATCTCGATTGTGCCCTTGCACCACTTTTCCTCCCCTGCATGCCTATCCAGAAGTCTGTACATTCACTGGCCTAGCCGAAAATACTTTTTTAACGTCTAGCCATTTTAATAGTAATATAACTGACACAGAAATCAGCTTGTATTTCATAATAATTTATTTCCAAATATTTTTTCTTTGAAACTCACCGATGACAGAAACAAGGAATTGCTGTGAGCTCTCTCGGCCTCTGATCTGTACTTCATAAAGTCCAGAGTGTTCAGTTCTGACGTCTTTGATGGTCAAAGATCCAGTCTGATTTAGTTGTAGTCGGTTCCTGAATCGCTCATCGTCAGCATTTATTGAGGCCTCATTAGTTTCTACATCAATATTAGCCAGGAGGATGCCTTTATCTCCAAACCTCCACACTATCAGATCATCCTCTTGTAATTCAGTAACATCATTCTGAAGAGTGACAGAATCTCCCTCCATCACTGATACTGACTTCACTCCACCCGTCTCACCAACCACACCTGGAAAACAAATAAGACAAGATTTTTTTCTCCATGTGGAGTCACACATGTGAACCAACAAGAACACTGGATCATGAAACCTCAAAAAGGCTGCATTTACACTGCAGGTCTTGATGCCCAAATCCGATTTTCTGACTATATCCGATTTTTTTGACGACCCGCTTACATCATCTTTTAAAAGTGACCCGTATCTGATTTTTGCATTTACACTATACACTGCTGAAACTACCAAACGTAGACGTTCTGACCCAGAAAATGAAGTAAAACAGCATGAAATATGGATGCAGATGTAAATAAAATTATACAGTAGGGCTGCACGATATTGGGAAAAAATGACATTGCAATATTTTATTTTTCTGTGATATATATTGCGATATGAAATCTAATCAAATTTTTTCTTACAAACAAAAATGGGGTGAGCAGATTTACATTCTAATTTTAAATGATTATGACACCATCGTGTCAATTGATTAATATGCGCGAGGGAGAGAGAGCAAGACAGCACTCGTGTTGTTTGAAGATGGTGCGCGTGCAGCCGGGGCTCGCTCTCTCTCTCTCGCTCTCTCTCTCACTCTCGCTGTCTCTCACGTGCACTATCTCTCTATCTCTCTCTCTCGCTGACCTGTCAAAACTTTCACTCTGTGGTTAAAGCTGCGGTAGGGAACTTTTGACGCTCTAGCGGTTAATAAACTGCTTGCGTCTTGCGGAAGAACATCGTAGCCGGAACTACTTCTCTCTGTTTATGTCTATGAAGAATCACAAAGGTACTGGGTTACTCCGCCGCGGTACCCCCGAAGCAATCTAAAATAGTCTGAATATAAACACTTATTATAGGTGCACCCTAGTGATTCAGGACAAGCTAAAAACACGGTTTGGAAAACGGATTCATGGTGTACTCGCTTATTATATACATTTTTCTACATTTTGAACACAAACAAAGTCACCGATGATTGGTTGTTTCTTACCGGGAGCGGATGGCTTTCTGCAAATGGCAATAGGACCACTGGGAGGAGCCAGAGGAGCTTGATTTTTTCACAGATTATCTGTCTCATATTCTACTGTCAGGACATAATGACAGGTTTTATAAATATGTAAAAAATATATTTTTACAAAAGTTACCTACTGCAGCTTTAAGCTGTGCAATTAATCCGCGATTTACATTCGTCAAGGCCCAGGGAGCAGCTGGCCCGTACAGTTAATGAATAACGGATCAACTACGACAGCCTACATCGCAAATCCTGTGATGTGACTATTGTGGATTCCTACATTGCGATATCGATGCTTAAACGACACATCGTGCAGCCCTATTATACAGTGTTTTGCTTTCCACAATATTTTGAAAAGTCAAAAAATTCAGCAAAACATTGCTCTCGTATGGCGGAGAAAAAAAGGAGAGCCCTTTATTTCTGTAACAACCCTGCACTTTTCGCCCCAAAGACTTAAAAGACATGAAACCTCGGCATTGCTCCGCTGTGTGTATCCTTCGTCCTCCATCACGCCTATAATAAGTCATGTGATCTCTGTTGGTGGTGTGCCACATGAGAGCAAAAAATCGGATTTGGGTCACTTGAACCATGCAGTGTAAATGGGGCCAAAGATCATTATTACATTAAATGAAAGAGATAATCATGAGATGCTTACCAAAGACATTCAGACTGAATATCCTGGATGTGATCTTTTCTCTAGATATTGTTAGTTTATATTGTCCTGAGTGTCTCTTTCTGGTGTTTCTGATGGTGAGAGAGCCTGTGTTTTGATCCACCAGCAATCTTCCTTTGAATCTCACATCATCGGTGACAAAAAATGAGGTCAAATCTCTCTTTCTCGTTATTTGAGAAATTACAGATTCTTTAGGCCCAAACACCCACAGTAAAGTATCATCGTTCAGTATTTCAGTAAGATTAGTGTCTAGAGTGACAGAATCTCCTTCCATCACTGATGTTGTCTCATCTGTTTCTGCTTTAAACACACCTGCAAAACATAAATGAACCATTATAGATATAGATGGCTTAATCTGACACCACAGTATTACCCAGTAAACAGATTCATTTGGAAACATTTGTTCTGTAAAGAGAATAATTGTTTACGGTCGGGCTTACCCGGACACGTATGGTGAACAAAAAGGAAGTAATGTTAGGTTATGCCTGTATCACGTCTCGTGCTTCCAGTTAACGTAACAACATTTGAGCAAAACTTTTTAACCAGTTTTACCAGTTTACAAACCTGCTAGTTGTTATGGACAATGTTCTATTATGTAAAAAAGAAGAAACCCACACAAACACACAGGTCATTTCCTCATTCTCCTCGTGTTTGAAATGTACACTCATATATTACTGTACCACTTGTCCGTGTTTGTTATGTTTGATTTTTGTTACATTTTACCCTTAGTTTTGTTATAACAAATTATGCATTAATATGCAGGGCTGCAAAATAATAATAAGAACAGAAAAAATACAAAAACACCAATTATAAAAGTATGTTTAGTATTTTTGTATAAGTGTTTATTAGTATTATATTTATATATGTATTATATATATTGGTGGACACACTATGGGAATATGACATTTAACAGCCATTTTCAGCAGATCGACGTCTGACTGAGATGCGATTTCAATTTCTTTTAATGTTTGCCACATATTCTTTAAATGTTTGTTTCGCTAAACGCGTTCTTTCAGTATCACTTCATACATTTGTTGTAGCATATAGCCGAATGAAACTTAAAGTATAACATAAATCCACTTACCTCCCAGTAACAGAGAAAACAATAATATATTTTGCATGTTTTTTGTAGAGTTGTGAATGTAATACAGATGATCGATGGAGATTGTTTAATATTGATCTGTTCCGCTGAATGTCATTGCGTTCTCACTTCCTGTATCGATCCAAACCGAACATCAAAAAAACAAAACAAAAAAAACCGTAGGCCTAAACTGATTCACGGTGTTCGTGTTGTGACGTTCTCTCCAAGGCTATAATTGCATCAAAGAAAAAACAAAACAAAAACGAACATCTCACAGTGAAGTGTTGTGTCTCATTTCTGAGACACTCGTATTCTGTGACACTAGTAGGCGCTGTTGTCACTGTTTGGCTTGAACTCGATCACAGCAAACAGCTACAGGACCTGTAGTACAGGTTCATCGCGCACGTGCACATCAAATGAGCGCGTCTATACAATCTGTATTCAATGCAATGTGCACCTATTGTCCTCTATTGTATAGCCTATCCAGGAAAGGAGCTTGGTCTAATATGAACAGTACAGCTGTTAGATTAAATTATTTTGATTTATTTATTCGTTTTCTAATACTTTTAAATAGTTACAAACAGAGGTGGGTAGAGTTACATTTACTTCGTTAAATTTACTAAATTTTTGGGGTAACTTATACTTTTTGGAGTACATTTAAAGATGGCTACTTTTACTTGAGTAATTTTTTTGGGGAAAATCTGTACTTTTACTTCGTTACTGTGGGAAACGCTCCTCTTGTGCACGAATCTGTAAATAAGATATTGATTTCACAGTGTAAACAGGTTCAGTGATTTTAATGGGAGTTTCTGAGAGTGATTGATAGACTGTTAGCGAAAATGAACTTTGATAATGTAAATGTTATTTGCTCTCTTTCTGAACAATGAAAGATTAGTACCCAGCTAACACAGTTACGTCGTGACGACGTAACTGGACCAGACCATATTCGTTGCAGCGACATCCCAAATAACGTTCCAGCGACGTAACTTTGTGATTCCCATATCCGTCGTGGCGACGTTATAGTGGAACGTCGCTGGAACGTGATGAGTACGTCCCAGCGACCAAACTGGCACGTTATGAGAACGTTACTATAAAGTACCATGTTGGTCGCAGCGACGTACCATATAACGTTCCAGTGACGTAACTTTGTGATTCCCAAATCCGTCGTGGCGACGTTATAGTGGAACGTCGCTGGAACGTGATGAGTACGTCCCAACGACCAAACTGTCACGTTATGAGGACGTTCCTATAAAATACCATATTGGTCTCAGCGACGTACCACATAACGTTCCAGTGACGTAACTTTGTGATTCCCATATCCGTCGTGGCGACGTTATAGTGTAACGTCGCTGGAACGTGATGAGTATGTCCTGACGACCAAACTGGCACGTTATGAGGACGTGACATTACAGGATCATATTGGTAATTCATATTTTCACCTCACCATTACCTTGAAATACATAAAGAACTAATAAACTCAATCCATCTCTGGTGCAAAAAAATAAACCTTATGAAATCTAATTGAAATCTAATTATAGGGGATTCATAGTTAATACATTAATTACACACATGCAATGCAAACAAATACAAAAACATTACATTCTAATATAAAATAGACAAAAACACACTGCATTCATTCACAAATCAATATTTATTCAGCACTACTTTGTACAAATACGAAGCCAAAACATTTTGAACATCGCACCTGTTCTTTAAACATGCAAAATGTTACTAAGTTATGAGCACAGAAAACTAAACACATCAATTCATAGATTACACAATATAAACAATAGAAAATTTTTGTCTTAAAGATGGGGAGATGGTTAATGACGTTATTAGTGAAAATTATAAATAATTATCAGTAAACTTGTTGATACAACATAATTTAGTGCAACAAAAAATACATGATAAATAGATATGAAACAATTCAGCAGATACTGCACAGAGATACTGCACAAAGTAAAACTGTGAGCGTCGTATATGAGGCTCCTGGTATAAATGTCTGGTGGTGATGTGCTTTAATTACACGACATGCAGGAAAAAAATTAGGCTAATTCATGCGCACGATTTTCTATTTCATTCCCTCGATTTGCTAAAATGTGTACACTATTTATACATCAAGAGAACGAATTAGTAAATTGTGCATACGATTTAGCAAATCAATGAAATGTAAAAGTAATCGTGCACGTTTTAGTACATAGAGGGAACGAATTAGTAAATCATGGACATGATTTCTTTCTTTTTCTTGCATGTCATGATCAGGGCTCTGTGCTCACTATCAGAGGATAAACCTAAACAATATAACAATTACCAAAGAACCATAATTTTTGAGCTTCTCAGAAGAAAAACATTCATAAAGCGTAAAGATATGAAAAATAAACAATATAGAGATTTCTAGCATCTCTCCTGTATTATTTGTCCCACCCGAAAAAACAAAGTTTTTAAGAAAATGAGCATATCGACTTTCTCAGAAGAATCTGTGATTACTGACTGTGGAGAAGATTTTTTCAGACAGTGCTGAGGAGGCAGAGTTAGGTGCAGGACAGCTGATAGAGAGGAAGAGGGTGTTTCTTACCCCAGCAGCAGAAGACAGGCTCTTCTGAGGGAAGGACAGGAGGCTTGATGCAGTGTTTTGCTGTAGAACAAGGCTTCTTCTCAGCACCTGATCTTCTTCAGAAAAGAGTTCCTCTAGTGTAGAGTCAGACACTCAGATTTCTTGCAAACTGGAATCTTTTAATAACATTTAGCATATTATTGTAGTCATGTTCATTGTTTTTATTATAACACATGGCAAGCTTATAGAAAATTGTTAAATGTGTTCTTCCTCCTCTTCTTCATCCTGGGCCTGCACTGTCAACATCCTTCTCTGAGCTGAAAGGGAGGATCATCTTGTTAATGTTGCTCATGTATGTTCACAACCAGTCAAAAATCTGGAATCTTTTCTTTATGGTTTTCAAGAGAAGTCTCTTCTACTCACCAAGGCTAGATTAATTTGATAAAAATAATGTTTTAAAGTAATTGTAAAAAAAAAAAAAAAAAAAAAAACAAACAGAAAGAAAGAAAGAAAAAACAGTTTTCATACTCTTTTTTGAATATACTTAAACATATTTATTGAAATAATTATGAGGCAAAGCTTTTTCAGTAACTTTACTCCAGTCTTCAGTGTCACATGATCTTTTTCATATACTGATTTGCTGATCGGGAAACATTGCTGATTATAACAAATCAGTTCATTTACATGCACCTAATCACATTATTGGCGCTATGATCAAAGTGTACATCTGCTCATGACATACATGATGTAAATCACATCTGCAGTTAGCTTACTACGGTTGTTAGTTCCACTGAACTCTATTGGTAACGAAGGAACTTGTGACCAAAGTTGGTTTTAGGGAAACGCACCCCATATTAGAAATGATGGGGAAGAAAACTTAGCATTTCTGGAAAGTTGAATTTTTTCTTCATTATTATTTTATAAAACACATAGTTCAAAACATTGAAAAAAAGGTAATCTTTTGTAAAATTACAAAAGTCTTCTCTACCACTGGTTTTCAATTTTATGCATTCTTGCTATTAGCCAACCCCCCCCCCCAAAAATAAATAAATAAATAAATAAATAAAATAAATAATAAATAAATAAATTTAACTGTAGTGTAGACAAAATGTTTGGGCAGCACAACTGTTTCCAACACTGATAATAATCAGAAAAATGTATTGAGCAGTAAATCATCATATTAGAATGATTTCTGAAGATCATGTGACACTGAAGACTGGAGTAATTAATGCTGAAAATATAGCTGTGCATTATAGAAGTAAATTAAACTTTTAAAATATATTTAAAACGTTTGACCAACTGTGTACATTGCTACATTTAAATGAAAACTCAACTTGTAATAAACAATGCACACATTCTCAAAGAACTTACATTCTGATGATTACTTCCTTCCCTCACTGCTGTCAGTTCCCTTCAGTCATTCCCAGACCTCCTTGTTTTTAATCTTTCCCTCAAATCTACAGAAACAAAGATCATTTTATAAACAATTTGGATAAGTCACGAATTGCAATAGTTATATAACTATAATCACAATGCTAAATTATATATATATAATTATAAATATATATTGAATAGGCACACAAGTATCGGGATAGTATTGATTTGGCAGATTAGCATATCATCCCAGCCCTAGTTACTACAGTCAAATCAATGAAACTCTCTTCGAGAGCGCACAATAACTGATATTTAATACACAACAATATCTCTTCCTTTGGTGTTTTGAATATTTCTATGAGTAATGCTACACGCTGTGACTTTGTGTTACTTCAAGTGCATCATTCTGCGCACTGGTTGTGTTTACGCGCTGCACGCTGTATAGGAGCCATACCCTTTCGTATTATAATACATTAGCACAATGAAAGATTCTTGTTCTGTCCCATCTACCACATGTTGCTGCCTTCATTACTGTGCTATACATTTAAAAGAAATGTATTTTACACACACACATACATTACACACACACACACACACACATATATAAATAGACGGTTTCAACGGCAACAACATAAACAAACGTTACTGCGCATGCACGCTTTTGTGGACCTAACCTAACCGGTAGACTTCCAAATAGAATCAATAACAACAGCCAAGTCCCTCTAGAGTAGATATTTTTTGATAACAAACAAAATATGTTTGCTGCGTGGATCAGGCGGACTTGATGAAAATGCAAATTCATCCTTTGCCAGCAGGAGATGTTTTAAAGCATAGACATAAAGTGCGAGAAATAGACGTTTCCCCATTAACAGCTGTAAACAAAGCAGAGCTGGTACGCTCACACGCTGCTTTATCATGCATATAACATGCAAGTCTTCCTTCAGAAATACAGCTATATAAAAACACCTGTGCCTCGCTTTGATATTTAAACATATAAATGTTAGGAATTATTAAACGTGCAGTACGTAACGTTACTCATGTTTATTCAACGAAGCCTTTTTGAAAATCGATCAGTTTTAAAATTGTGGCGAGTCTCCAAAAATAAATAAATGTATGGGAAACATCCCGCAGCACAACCACCTGAGCCCAACTTCAGTCTACTCATCACCTTGCCTTTAACTGCGTTTGTAGAAGGCACCGCAGAAGGCACAACACAGACCGGAAGTTAACTTAGGTCCAGGCGCGTGCATCCGATGAAACTGTCTAATATATATATATATATATATATATATATATATATATATATATATATATCAGTTTGAGACCAAAGGTTTGGACACACCTTCTCATTTAAAGTGTTTTCTTTATTTTCATGACTATGAAAATTGTAGATTCACACTGAAGGCATCGAAACTATGAATTAACACATATGGAATTATATATGGAATTATATACATAACAAAAAAGTGTGAAACAACTGAAAATATGTCATATTGTAGGTTCTTCAAAGTAGCCACCTTTTGCTTTAATTACTGCTTTGCACACTCTTGGCATTCTCTTGATGAGCTTCAAGAGGTAGTCACCTGAAATGCTCTTCCAACAGTCTTGAAGGAGTTCCCCGAGTGATGCTTAGCACTTGTTGACCCTTTTGCCTTCAGTCTGCGGTCCAGCTCACTCCTAAACCATCTGGATTGGGTTCAGGTCCGGTGACTGTGGAGGCCAGGTCATCTGGCGCAGCACCCCATCACTCTCCTTCTTGGTCAAATAGCCCTTGATGCCTTCAGTGTGACTCTACAATTTTCATAGTCATGAAAATAAAGAAAACTCTTTGAATGAGAAGGTGTGTCCAAACTTTTGGTCTTTACTGTAAAATATATATTTTACAGTTTTATATATATATATATATATATATATATATATATATATATATATATACACATACACACACACATATATACACATATATACACACACACACTTTTGCACATCCTGTCATACCAGTGACTGGGAGTTACTGCAATAGACTTTGCAGCATTAAGGTTAACGATTAATCGATTATTTGATCATTAATTTAAACGACGATCGATCATGGAAATGATTGAAAATTGACATCCCTACACAGAAGTATAGAAAATTCTACATTGATTTAAAAAATTTTTAGCAAAAAACGACACTGATATCGGATCAGAATTACTGTCTCTTCTCATAGTGACAGCCAATCACATTAGTTTTCTGGTATTGCATGCACTTGATTGGCTTGCGTCTGCGCTAGGGTATTTGCATAAGATGTTCTGACTGGAGAACGGCTGCATTGGCGCTTGAGAAGTCTTCAACTTCTATTTAGAATTAATTTCTAGAATTAATTTCACCATCCTTGACGTCACTTCATTTAAAAGTAAACGAGAGGCGTTGATGCCTGGATACCGCTGCACAAATCTTTCAACAACGAGAAATGTAGTTCCAGCACGGCCTTACATCCAGGACAGCAGAATGGTCAGGATGACCTGAAACACATAACCAACTGAAGTCAATTTAAAAGTATTTAGTCTTGCCTGAGTGATGCTGAAACAACCAGGTTTAGTTTTTCACCCAGGAGAAACTGCTTCCTGTGGAACAGTCTCCATGAAGAATGATCTCTTGATCCTGGATCCTTGCTGCCATCCACGCAGAGATGATTTGGAGGATATGTGGTTGTGTCTAAAGGGTAATGAATCAATGTTACAAGAATACTGATAGCAGCACTATTGATCCTGTACCTTATGTAAATGTTTTCAGTACCGAACAAGTCAGGAACCAAATTAGTACCAGTTCTTGAAACCCATCTCTACTTGTAATAGTTGTCTTGTTGCTGCTGCCCAGACTGTCTCTTCGCCTGATGATAAATATATGTGTTCATTTTAAAGCAATAAAGAATACATTTAAATTACTAGGTGGTAACAAATATATTTCCTTATAAGGAACTCACTGATCATGGACTCAACTGGTGGTTGTCAGGCCCTAAGAAAGTGAACAATTTGTTTACTTTTTGTGAAACGAAAGTATCAGATCAATTCGAGAATTAAACTAGCATTATAAAGCATGCATGTGAAAAACACCATCAACACCAATAATGAACAGATGACAGAATTTACAAGCCTGCCACTTGAGGGAGAAAAGGGGAAATTATTAATCCCACATAACGTTACACTGAACATGATTTCGGCAGCCTCGGTCTAATTAACGTTAAACTTTATATTTAACGTTATATCGGTTTATATTCAAGTTCACAGCATGGCTAGCATGAGCATCATCAAGCTCGAGCAGCAGGTATTCAAACAAACTAATTAACGTTACTACGGTTAAAAATTTAATAATTACACTGTTAAAAATCGCTGTAAAAAAACGGCCAAATTTCGACAGTAAAATACTGTTTTTCATTTAAACAGTGCATTCTGGGTAATATTCATCGTTTTCGAGAAGTAGCCTGCTGCTATATATCGTAAATTAACAACGTTCAAATTCGACACTCAGCGGCTGTGTTTCAAATCACACCCTACACCCTCATTCACTATTCCCTACATGAGTTTACTAATATAGTCCACCTGACAGAGAGAATGAGTGAATTCAGACACTGATCAACAGCTGCTGTTAATGAGTAGAATCACTGAAGAAAAAAAAAACATAACAAGACAAACACATGAAATACAACTGACTTCAGCCACAGCCTTAGATGAAATCAACTGAAGATTTAAACGATCAACAAACAGCTTCACCAACTTCACACATTACTAACCAGACTGACTTTATTTCTGTCAGATCAGAGAACAGAGATCAAAAGATCTTATTGAGAATTAAAGAGATTTAGATGATAATGTTACTGTTTCGTTTAGCGTCACCATTGTGGAGATCAGTGTTTGCTTTAGTTGGGCTCCTGACCATTGACTTTTACATTTTGTTTTATTGCTGTATTTGTATCCTTATGATGCATCTGTTAGAGCAGTATTAATTTTGATAGTCAAGTGATTATGGTTGTTTCTAACAGGCATGATCTACTAGACTGACTTAAAGTGTTGCTATAATAATCAAATATAATCTGGTGTTGAAATATTTGAGTCGATGACACTTCAATTTAGTAAGATTGAAAAGTAGTGAGATAACCAGTATTTATGGATTTAACGACTAGTTTTAGTTAAAAAGTATTTCGGGCAGCAGTCCCCACAACACTCAAAGAGAGAAATCAACAATCAGCATATGAATCTCAACAATGGTGACAATCAAAATGTTCATGATGCAATGCATGCTGGGTACCAGCACAGGATAAAACTCATCCATGATTCCCAGCATGCATTGCGGCATGAATAAATTATGCCCCTGAATTGTTCACTTATTTTCTTGAATTCTTATGTGCTTATAATTTTGCATTTGTTTTAAGTTTTAGTAGCATGTGTTGTGATGTTCAGAACTGATCTGTTCATTTATTTTGTGGATTGTCACCATTGTTGTGATTCATACGCTGATTCTTGATATTTCTGTCTAAATTTCAGCAAAGGTTTTTTTTTTATTTATTATGAGTGACATTTTCTTAACAGTCTTTCATAACTTATGGCTCAGCAGTGTTCCTTCTCATGCTGTAGTATCAATATTCAATAAGAGAAGAGATACGGGATTAGATCAGAAATAATAGTATTTGTTCTTGTCAATCTATAAACAACAATATCAGATTTTTTTTCTTCTGTGTACTTTTGTTTTGCTCTAACAGGTTCCAAAGGCGCATTGTTACAGCATGAAAAAAAAAAAAAAACCTTAGTTGTTGAAAAGTCACGTTCAAGAGCCCAACTAAAGTAAACACTGATCTCCATCATGGTAGTGAAAAAAACACCTAAACCTATTTAACTCTCCATAAGATCTTCTGTAGACATCTGACAGAAATAAAGTCAGTCTGGTTAGTAATGTGAATCTGGTGAAGCTGTTTTAGTAGTTGTTTAATCAGATCTTGAGAGATTTGATGTATTCTTTTATTCAGTTGATTTCATGTTTCTCTTTCCTTCAGTGATTCTGCAGGTGTTTATCACTAATGCTCAATCATCAATTAATCACCGAATTATCTCATTAACTTCACTGATTCAGTGTTACTCTAACACTCTGTAGTAGGGCTGCACGATTAATCGCAAGCGATTGTCATGCGTGTCTTTGTCAGTAAAGCCGGTTCTGTGATTAGCAGTAAATGTCCACCACCTGGTTTCAAATGGAGCGGCACTTCCCAGCTAGAATTTTCTTTGTTCTAAAATGTTCTAAGAACATTCCCATGGATTGTTCTAACAATGTTTTTAGCGGGTAGTTTTATTTTTGTTCCCAGAACGTTCTCTCAAAAGATAGGATAACGTTCTCTAAAAACATTCTACAAATGTTTATCAGTAACATTATTAGAACATTATTCCATAACATTCTAATTAAGATTTAAGCGGATGTTTAGATGTGGATGTTGATGTCTGTTTAAAAGTAATAGCTTGGTTTGATGTCACCATAATGCTGGTAAGTGTTGGCTTTAGTTGTGCAATTTGACACTTGACTTGACGGTGTTGTTTTTTAGCTGCTGTCATCTTTATTGTGGCTAAAACAGCAAACGAATATGTGGTTCAATGGTGCTGTTTGCTTGCTGACGAATGATATGTCTGATTACTTGTTTTCATCCAAGCTACTGTGTGGTGTTAGTTAAGTATTAATTATTAAAGTGACTCAATGGTCAACAGCCTGACACCCAGTTGAATTTAAAGCAGATAATTTCAAAAATTTAAAAACAAATTTGTCACACAAACATCAAGATTCAGTGTATGAACCTCAACAATGGTGACATGCTTTATGCTGCAATGTATTCTGGGTACATCATGCAAAACTCATCCATAGCACCCAGAATGCATTGCGGCATGAAGCATGTCACCATTGTTGAGATTCTTACACTAATTCTTAAGGTCTCTGTATGTCTAAGCATCCTGTGGTTTGAAGTGATTCTAAAACAATGTAGTTTAAAAAGATCAGATAAAAATAAAATAACATAAATTGTCAGGACCCTGTGTATTGCAACATATCTGCTATAATGACTTATATTAAATTAATAGCGTACAACAGACTCCTGGTAAAATCAGTTGATCAGATTGTTACATTAAGACATCTTTAATATCAGCCAGTAACCAACATTATCGAATGACATCTTTTTCTCAATGTTTTTGCTGTAACAGATATCATTACAGCAGCTGAATGAATGCTAGCACTGAAAAGACTCATACTTCCTAAGTACTGATCAGCATAATGGTGACATCAAACTAAACTATAATTTTCAATAAACCATCAACATCTCTGTTAATCTCAATAAGAACTTTTTTACATTTATGACAGAAATAAATCTTGTTTATAATAAGTGAAGATTGTCATGTTTTTGGAGTATTTACGCTAGAGTTTGACACCAAACAGAGGTTGGGTTTTCACTTTCAACCAACATCTGACTTCTGAGCAATGTCAGTCCACATCTAGTGTGATGGGAAGCCGTAATTCACTGACAAACTGTGCAATATCACGTTCATAATCGCAGATTAATCGCATGCGATTATGAACGCGATATTGCGTAGCTTGTCAACGATCTGCGGCTCTGTATATTAGGTGCGGCTCCATTTGAAAGCAGCTGATGGACATTTACCGCTAATCACAGAACCATCTTTACTGATGAGACACGCATGACAATCGCATGCGATTAATCGTGCAGCCCTACTCTGTAGTGTGCACACATTATAAGTGTTCATTTAAAACGGAGGATTTTCTTGTGGGGTTTAAAGGGTTAAAGATTTAAGATGAAGAAAAAACAGAATGAAACATAATTTAACAGTAATAAACTGTAATTAATTTACAGGAAACAAACTGTAGAAAAACAGTTATTTACTGGCACCCCTGCTGCCAGTAAATAACTGTTTTTCTACTGTTTCTTGCCGTAAATTAATGGTTGCCAGCAAAAAAAAAGTGTTTTTCTACAGTTTTTTGCCGTCAAGTCAAGGAAAAAACAGTAATATACTGTAAAATGTAAACGTCAGATTTACCAAATGAAAAATAAGTTAATTTAACTAAAATACTTGTGAACATCCATAGAAAAAAAAATTAGGCAAAGTCATACACTGATAATGAGAGTAAATACTGAACTTGACTGTATTAATGTGTGTTTGCACAAGAGAGATCGTTTAGTTTAATGTAGTTTTGTTGTTCACCATTGTGCTGTAGAGTAGAGCCGGTGCTTCAGTCAATGATGAGCCACAAATTCTGATTTTCTGCTGCTTTATATAAAGGCAGTAAATGTGGAGTCACTGATACAGTGGTGATCTCTGTGTTAAGTACTTCAGCACATACATGTGTAATACAGCTGACAATGAGCTGCAGTGATTTGAGTAAAAGTCATGTATTTAGTTACTTTATTACTGCACATTAAGTGTAAGAAATATTCCTTCTCAGTGGACTCAAATGAAATAAGTTCATAGTACTAACATCGTAGGAATGCTAGTTTAAAAACTCGAACTGTTTGAAGCAGTGGGAGTGGAGTTAATTTCCATGGTAGAATTTACGGTAAAATACTGTTAAAAAATAAGAGTGGTAAATTAATGGTAAAGAGCTGTAAATTAACAGTACTTTACTGGCACCCCTGCTGCCAGAAAATTACTGTTATTTAACGGCAAAATTTTTTACAGTGTAGAAAGTTAATACTGTATAGTTTATAGTGATAAATGTCAAATAATTTAAAACAGGTAAGGTTATATTCGATTTTAACAGTTACCGTTACCTTAGACCACCTCTGAGAATGCTTTTGAGCTAATTAACCAAACAGAGCATTTATTTATTAAATTGAAAGAGAAAACCTACAAAAATACAAAACACTACTCCTCTTTGATGGCATTTAACGTTATATCAGTTAAAATCTATGAATAAAAGTAGATTTACAGGACTTACCTTTCCTCCGTGTCCGTCCGCTGGAAGTTGACCGTTACAAAATGACGGGCACGCGCACGTAGCGCACTTCACTCAGAAAGTGACGTGCGCTGCTAGTTTAAGGTTTAAATGTTAATTTGTCCCGTACTCTCTTTCATTAACAAACATTATCACCATTTGCTCAGTAAATTGTTTATTTGATTGTTCTTAAACTGATGGCATATATATATATATATATATATATATATATATATATATATATATATATATATATATATATATATATATATAATTATTTTAACATGCTTGATTATTTTTTTTGTATATTTCCCAAAGAATATGCTGTTCAAATGGTATCTTAATAATAATAATAATACATCTAGTGCAATAATATTAAAAGTTATCTGAAGACCAGCTGACCACGTCGCTACAACGTCCCCAATGGGACTAACTAGCGACGTCTTTTGAGTACGTGCCCACAACGTTTCTGGGAAGTTAGCCAAGATTTTAAAAAATGGAACTTTACCACGACGTCCTCACAACATTGCCATAAAGTAATGTCACGCTGACCAAATGACGACTAACTGGCGACGTCCTCATAACGTTCTGTGTTTGCTGGGTAGCAGTTTTTATATCACATTGACTTTCAATGTTAAATTCACATTTAATATAAAGTAAGTAGTATTAAAAATGTGTTATGGCATGACACCTATTACTTAAGTAAACAGACAGGTTTTTTATAATAAATTGCATAATTACTTTGAGCATCGCATATTATCATTATTAACAATTTATGAAAAGTGAGAATCGAGATATTTCATTATGTAGTTCATGCAAAAAAAAAAAAAAAAAAAAGAAAGATAATAATAATGCTTAATAATAATTTGCCAATATGCTGTGGCTGCTGCGTCACATGACGACCCCCCATGCCTCCAAACTATCAGCTCATCTCCTTGTATTTGAGGAACATGAAGAGTGACAGGATCTCCCTCCGTCACTGACATGAGCTTCATTTCAGTTACACCAGCAGCAATAACTATTCAGACTAGTACTTTTACTTTTACTTGAGTACAGTTTTTGGGTACTCTACCCACCTCTGGTTACAAATATACTTTTTTTTTTTTTAATAAAACAATTATGTTTTAGCCTTAAGTGTTATAATTAAGCTAATGTAGATACTCTTGAATGTTTTGAATATGTTTGTTCAAATTCTTAACCGCTTCTTAAATAAATAAAAACTAAAGAGACTGTGTGGAAAGTTTGTTTAGAAATGCTCGTTATTCAACAGACTTATTAAACCAATGTAACATTTCATGAGAATGAACACAATCCTGTTGTTTGCAGAGAAGCCTATCTTTTCATTTTGTATGCAAACAATGTTCATGAAGCCGAAGTCACAAAAACAGGCTACTAATGTTTTTAAAGGGGTCATCAGAATATGTGACCCCATTGTTATGTACAGTATAGTATTTCCAGTACAGGTAAATTCCTGACACAACAATCAAACCATTTCAGGTAAACTTCTCTGTCCTTCCATGTACATTTTTTTGTGGTTTTACCACAAATGCAAAATACATTTACAAATGAATACAACCAGTGCTTTAATTTGCAATGAAATGCTTTATTTTCCAAACAATGTGAGGTCATATCAGATTAAAAGTACTTTTAACTAAACAAAAACGTAAACACTAATAATGTAAAGGCAGGGGATTGACGCGCTGGCCAGCTATAGAGCATCATGGGGTCAGGCTCTTGTACACATTGCATGTGGCACCTCCGGTCACATATGTCACTCTAAATCTGTAACAACACAGTTAATAATGATTCCAAGATATTCAGGGTGAATATCTGAGATACAGTAAAACATATAGCTAGCTGTGATACATATACTGTGTGTATCATCTGAAGAAAGCTGTACGATGCATGAATGGGGCCTTAGAATGATCAGAGCACTGAATTATTATTTTTTATCCTGTTTTGGAGCCGTCAGGAACACAATGAGATGCCTGTATTTTCGTTCATTTTATTTTGTTAGGCTAAGATAGTGCTTAAAGTCTTCTTTTTGTTGTTGTTGTTGTTGTTGTTGTTGTTTAGGCATTTTCTGTCTTGGAAGCTTGTGATGTGACATTTAGGGGAAAATGTCCTGAACGCTCCCACAATAAATGAAAATTAATTGTAGTCCTTGTTGCTGATATTCATCTGTTGCATGTTGCTCCTCTCTGCTCCTTCTGAAAAATGAACAAAAATACAGCGGTCATCTCAGTGTGTTCTAAAACAGGAGCCCATCTCATACAAAACAATCGCCTACTAATGCATGCATTCAACACATTACCTTTTAAAACTGATAAACTATCAAATTAATAATAAAGAAAAAGGAATTATTGTCTCTTTACATTTTACCTTTTAATACTGATATAATAATAACTACAGAAAAGGTAAAGAGATAAAAGCAAACAAAGTGTTGTGTGTAAAAGTATCTTGACTAGTTTTAAAACAGCAATTGTAATGAAACAGGATGCTAACACTCTCTCAGTCTTGTACGGATGTGACTTTTAAAAGATCCACATGCACAGAAAAAGCCAATCCACTTCTTCAGTCAATTTTGAGCAGGAACCTGGAGTAAAGAGAGAGAGCAACTGGACACAGAGAAGAGAGACAATGCACACAAAACACAATTTCACACTATTATTTTTAAAATAGAAAGTACAAATTAAAACGATTAGAAAATTAATAAATAAATGCCAGCTAAATATTTTAAAAGTTGTACTGTTCATATGAAAACTTTTTAAAGTTTAAGTGTATTTTTATTTATAAAGTACACAGTGCATTTAGAGAACATCAAAGTCTTTCGGTGTGAAATAATTTCCCTTAGACTATATGTGTGTGTTGATGTAAAGAAATCTATTTTGAACAGTTCATTTGCCGGACGTGACCAGACTGTAGAGACGCGCTTATTCAATGTGCACGGTGCCATGAACCTGCGTTTGTGCTCCCAATTCTGAGTTCAAGCCGAACAGTGACAACAGCGCCCACTAGGGTCACAGAATACGATGGACACAGAATTTGGTTTCGGTTTCGGTTTCCGTAACCACGTGATCTGTGACAGGCTGCAGCTGGGTGTAGGCTACTTGAGGAAGTCCGGGAAGCAAATTAACCTTTTTCCACATTTGACCACAAGCTGTCATTAGTGTGCAACGAGTTGCAAAGCTTTGAGTAATGAGAAAGTTTTTATAAAAAAAAAAAATACCCGTCTAGGTCTGGCTGTTTTACCAGCTGGCCTGTAAACCTGTGACCCTTGACCCCACACATGCAACATATTCTACTATTCTGATTCTTTTCATCCATGAAAGATGAGGCACAATGTTTTATCCTGTTTCCCAATTTTTCCCCCAATATATTTTCATAAAGATGGAAATGAAATGCTCATACCTATGATGAATTAATTGACCATTTTATTGAATTCAGCTAGAAAATATATACGTTTTTTTTTTCCAGTGTTTTTCCATGACAGATAAGTGATGGTTTCTGTGGCGTGGTGAATAGTGATGGCTGTGCTGAATGTGACTTTTGAGGAGAAGAAACACATTCAGTAGTCATAACCAGAAGCTCTGATGACTGGAGAAGAACCTCTAGGACCTCCAGACTAGGGTTTATGGAAGATGAGCTCCAAGGCCAAATATAAGGTTTGTGCATTTAACTTGAAATTAAACATTAATGCTTATGGTGCAATATGTGACCATTGTTTTGAGTTCAGTTATGTTAATACTAATGTTTTTACAGGTTTTTTATAGAACAAATTCAGTCAGATTGAGGTTTAACGTTCTGTACAAACTCTCAACGATAGATTACTGCTATATCTGTTCAGATTCAGTTTCCTCTGAAGATTTCATTGTGTCACAGAGCATACAGCCTGAAGCAACAGATTTCACATATTTGAAGATTTATTCAAATGGTTAACAAAAGAGAATAATACAAATAGCAGTGAATAATAATGCAAGGAGCAACACAATGTGGTCATACCAAGAACATCAGCCTGGATATGATCAGATACAGGGTGAATTATTCCTTTGATTATAATAAAACAGAATATGCATAGTTTGAGAAATACTGCTGTGATTCACATATTTTAATGTCAGATCAACTGAATTATACACAGACAGTTGATAAACAATTTTTACTTAAAACACTTGGTTACTTACTATTGACAGTAACAGTGAATCTCTTGTATAAAGTCTGTTTGTTGCTGCTGATCTTCACTTTATATTCTCCAGAGTCTGTGGTTCTGGTGTTTGTGATGGTCAGAGATCCAGTCTGATCCAGCTGCAGTCTGTCTCTGAATCTCTCATCAGTTTCATCATATAATGATGAGCTCTTGGTCTCTATATCAGCTTTAGCTATGAGTTTTCCTTCATCTCCAAACCTCCACACTATCAGCTCATCTCCTTGTATTTGAGGAACATGAAGAGTGACAGGATCTCCCTCCTTCACTGACATGAGCTTCAATTCAGTTACACCAGCAGCAATAACAGATGGAGACTCTGCAAAAATCATATTCATAAATCATAAGGCATATGCAGATAAAATTTGTCATATAATTTCATAAGACTGGTGAACACGTTACAAGTAATGTTGGCTGTTATTTAAGTAACAGTTTAATTTAGTTCAATTCATAAAACAAAAAGAAACATTTCATTATTTTTGAAGAATTCAACGATATTTAAAGATAAATAAAGCTCACCATAGACAGTGACAGTAAATTTCATAAGTGAGATCCCAGTGCTGTGGTCGACCTGTAGCTTATAAAGTCCAGAGTGTTTGGTTCTCATGTTCCTGATGGTCAGAGATCCAGTCTGATCCAGCTGCAGTCTGTCTCTGAATATCTCAGTGTGACTGGGATATGAGATCTCTTTTCCATCGATTTGAGCAATGACAGGATCTCCAAACCTCCACTCTATCTGAATAAATCCCTGTATTTGAGTGAGATCAGGGTTCAGAGTGACAGAATCTCCCTCCATCACTGACTTCACTTCACCTGTTTCAGCACCAAACACACCTGAAGAACAAACAGAAACAGTTTCTCAGAAATTCATATATATATATATTTATATAACACTGCTAGTAATGTTAATAAACTGATTAGATCAGCTGAGATTATTCTAGGGATGTGATATCTGAGCTTAATTAATTTCCGTACACATTACATTTCAATTTAATTATTTAGAAGATGCTTTTATTCAAATTGACTTACAAATGAGGACAGATGAAGTAATCAAAACAGCTAAAACATATTAAGTGTTGTAATAAAAAGTGATGAGGACGTTGAAGATCTTGATGAAGATGTTTATTGCAGCATAGCAGTGACAAAGTTCATGTAGTACCTTGGGTTCAATGGAGTCGGAATGAACCCAGAACATCCTAAATTCAAACCTTTTATACATTTTCAGTTTACTACCCTTCATGTAAATCAAGTTGCTCCTGTTGTAACAGATTTAGTTTCTATGTTAGTTCTGACAACCCTTTTTCTGAGGTGGTTCTCAGTGTCCCACACCATTCCCATTCTACAATTGGTCACCATTTGCTCAAGTGATCATCCCAAATGGTCTACAAACAACATAACTCTTGACTTTCTTCGTCTCTATAAAATGGTTAATATGGGTGGAACTCTTTACTATCCCAGTACAACAGAAATCACTTAAAAAATGTTGTGCCTCTAGTGCCTCTTCATTACTCTCCAATATAGTAGGAAATTAAATTAAATAAAAAGTGGATGATGTTAACTGTGACGAGATTGGAAATAAGACAAACCTTTTCTAGATTCCGAGACTCTCCCACTGATCTATATTTATATTAATATAGATCAGTGAGCTCACCATTATGGTGTCATCTAGCAACATTTTGAGACCAGTTTTAGCTGCTTTCAACTGAAAGGAGTTGGCTACACCAGTCAGTGTTTTTTCCTCAAATTTTTGATGGTTTAAATGAAATGTAGGGTCATAGAAAAACAATCTTACCTTCCATCTTGATGGAAGCAGTTCTGTGCAGATGACGTATGAGGTTGGCATTACACATGCACCGGTGAGTCTCATGGAAACCATCGTTTGTTTATGGGATCAAAAGAAGCACATTTATCTTACTTTAGCAAAGGAAAACCAGTCTCCTCTTGACTTATATCAAAATCCTCTGACATTTTTCTGTACAAATCCTCGTTTTGTACTTCTAATTGTGACCGTTGTTTTGTTTTGAACTCTCCCCTTCACATCCGCGTTTGTCACTTCTGAACAGCGCATTTGTAACGCCGAACTCATACGTCATCCACCTGGAGCTGCTTCTCTGTGCAACTGTTGGTGCAAGCTAAATTAAAGTGATTATTACATTTTAAATATGGTTATTTTCTTAGAAAAATGCTTTGATTCACTACAGGAGTCCCCCCCCCCCCCCCCAACCCTAAGCCCCCAGTGCTGTGTAAGGCACTTTTTTTACTATGGATGGATGCACATTATTTCACTTCTTTTGGACTGATGCACCCCAACACCCGCTTTTCATTTTTGGGTGAACTAACCCTTTAACTCCAGGAATCAGAATCTTTCTTGGAATTTACAGAGTTAAAATTTTACTCTGAGTGGCTTTATACATGAGGTCCTGGTAAGAAGGTCTTTATATTAATGACTGTGATAATTACATGTGAACATTAAAAATGGAGAAGATTAAACTTAAAATATTTTAAACGATTATAGGAAGCTATAGCCACTCAGTCACTATTTATCACATATCTATGTACAGGTATCAGAAATTGGTATTTAATTGAAATTTACATTTAATTGCACAATTGCATAAAATGAGCGCTTTTGTTTCACATTGGCTGATTATTCACTGACAGCTAATAAACAATTATATTCAAAAGTCTTGAGTTACTCACCACTGACAGTAACAGTGAATCTCTTGTATAAGGTCTGTTTGTTGCTGCTGATCTTCACTTTATATTCTCCAGAGTCTGTGGTTCTGGTGTTTGTGATGGTCAGAGATCCAGTCTGATCCAGCTTCAGTCTGTCTCTGAATCTCTCATCAGTGTCATCATATAATGATAAACTCTTGGCCTCTATATCAGCTTTAGCTATGAGTTTTCCTTCATCTCCAAACCTCCACACTATCAGCTCATCTCCTTGTATTTGAGGAACATGAAAAGTGACAGGATCTCCCTCCATCACTGACACAATCTTCATTTTAGCTTCAGTCCCAGCAATAACAGATGGAGACTCTACAAGAAACAGATTCATAGACAGAGATTAAACTTAAAACACTGTTACTGGCACTAGAATACCAATGTTTATAGTTGATTATTTTATAATATGGTTACTAAATATGACCTATGCAGATTAATAAAAGTCATAATAAAATAAAAAAGTAATAATAGGGTCCGTTTGACATGTAGAACAGCAGCTGGCTCACTAATTTGATTGAACATGAGGCATCTAATTTCAAATGACCACAGAGGAACTCTTTTTATATTCCTGTTATATTCCTGAACTTGTCAGTGTTCAATTATTTTCTCTATACAACAAGCAATCTTGTTTTGAATAGTTTCAATAAAGTTGATGAAGGAATGGAAATGTGATGATATTTAGTACAACAGCACTTTGAATCTGTTTATTAAAAAATAATGCATAAATAGAAACTTGAATACATTCAATCATTCAGAAAAAAAAAGAATATATATATATATATATATATATATATATATATATATATATATATATATATATATATATATAATATGCTCACCATAGACAGTAACCCTGAACATAATATATGAGGTTCCACTGTTGTGGCTGACTTCTGCTTTATAAAGTCCAGAGTGATTGGTTCTGATGTTTGTGATGGTGAGAGATCCAGTCTGATCCAGCTTCAGTCTGCCTCTAAATACCTCATAATCTTCATAAAAGATATCATTTCCATCAATCTGAGCGATAGTGGAACCTTTCTCTCCAAACCTCCACAGTAGCAGAACCATTCCTTGTATTTTAGAAAGATCAGGGTTCAGAGTGACAGAATCTCCCTCCATCACTGACACACTCTTCATTTCAGCTTCAGCTCCAGCAATAACAGATGGAGACGCTATAAGAGTCACAGACAGAAAATACATATACTGAACACTGTTACTGGCACGGGAATGCTAAGTTTTACAGTTGATTATTTCATTATATGTCATATGCAGATTAATAAAAGTAATCAGTTTGACATGGACAACAATTATGCTAATCAGTTGATTAATTTGATTGGCCAGGAAGAATCTTATTTCATATAAAACGCCCAAAAACATCACTTGTATGTATCACGGTGCCTGAATGTGTTCAATTGCAATTTCTAATTCTATTCAAGGATTGATCCTCCTTTGACTTGTTTTTACATTTATTCTTTTAGCAGGTGCTTTTATACAAAGCTACTTATAAATGAGAAATGAGTGAATACAGGTGCACCTCTTCACTGCTCCAGAGTAACAGAAATCTGTCTGAAAGCACAAAGGTGGATTGATTCTTTGAACAGGACTCACATAATTCATACTACTGTATAAGTGTACATGTGAATAATGTTGTTTAGCCTCATCTGACAGCTTATAAACTGTTTAGAAATGTGAGGAACTTTAAAGCCACTTCACCACATCTCTCACTCAAAATTAAAGCAGTTTATAGTCAGTTTAGAGATCAAATCGCATTTTTTTTTATAATCTGCCTGTAAATGCTTGTATCTCAGGGGATATGTCACCATTTTAGTTGAATATAAACCAAGATATTTTTTTACATATAGTCTCTGGTCAATGGACTTTAGACTATAGATTATTTTCAGAAAATCAGTTCAATACTCAAAATTAAATTAATTTTTTATTTATTATCAATCATTTAATCATTAATCTGCGTATGTATGAAATAAGATTTGCAAACCTAGGTATAAAATGTACAAAATATATTTGCAAAATATAGTTTGCAAATGTGTTTTTCAGCTTTTTGTGGCTCATAAGCAATTCATTGGTTATGGGGGGGGGGGGGGGTGTTGTGTCATATTCAACATTAAAAAAATAAAACAATTTAAACAACATAAACATCATGACAAATGGTTCAGCACCTGTGTTGCACTTTTAGGGTTAACAATGCTTTGCTCAGACTGAGTATATGTTGATCTAGGGGAAAAGCTTTTGCTCTTTTGCACATCAATGGACTGACTATAATTTACAAGTTTCTCAACTGTATGTTGTTCCTTGAACACATAACCTAGTAAATAAATGTATTTGCTTTAATGTTTTGATAAGCAGCGACTGTAATGGAGTCAGATCACATGCTGTCAGTTCTGCACGTCATCCTTCAGCTGCTCTTTGTTCTGATTACTGGTTCAAAATAGAAGCAGAAGTGTTCAGTCTTGTGCAACACACACACACACACACACACACACACACACACACACACAGTGTGTTATCTCGAACCTTCTCTCAAATTCACTGATCCACCACACCACACAACTTTTTTTGGTTCATTATTTTACATTTTGTCATGTCTCGAGGGGCTGCAGTAACGTTCATATGACTGGAGCATTTGCTAAAGTGATAACCACTGATGGCTTCTCATTATGCTTATAGGCAAATGTACATAGTTTGTAAAATGGTGCTTCACTTTCAATGAAAAATAGCAGCCTAAAGTATTGCATTGTAGAGTGGTCATGAATAGGCCTGCTTTACAAAGTATTATAATTTAGATGGGGTTTTAGTCTGTAAAAAAAAAAAAAAAAAAAAACAGCGTTTGTTTTTTAAACCGATATAAAGTTGGTTCAACATTTGATGTTTCGTTAATTTTGTTAATTCTTTAACGATTTAGCACAATGACAAGAAACTGTGTTGTTATTGTTTTCAAATTTAGAAGAGAACACACATTGTGTTTTCTTAGTTTTAATCTGCCTTAACAAATTATAACTGATATACCTTATAATGTAAAAGTGCAGGACAGGGACCGTCTGCAAAGTGCAAAACAAAGTGAAAAAAAGCCATTATTCCATCTAAATGCTTCACTTGTGAAATGTATACATAATGAATCTCAAATCAAATGGGTGTGTCTTATTATTTGTTCTTAAAAGAACAATAAGATTTGGTTTTATTCACAGAACTGTAGCACAACAAAAGTTATTGAAATGTACCAATTGAGAAAAAGCTTGCAAAGCAAGTTTGACATGCAGAAGTTTAAATACATTAATTCAGAATGCATACAGTTTGATATGTAAACGTCAACGGATGTGTCTTGTTACTTGTTCAAAGAACAATATTTACAACCATCTTTTACTTAGTATGTAAATCAGAATGCATACTATTGAATTAAATTTGAATCTATTAACACACTCACAGTATTTCAACTTAACTTAAATGGGTGTGTCTTGTTACTGGCTCCTAGAAGATCATTTTGATGGTGGTTTCAGCCACAGAACTAAAATAGAACACACCCACTGAACTGGTGTAATAAACTGGTTGTGTAATAAATTAATTTATATAAAAAAATAGATTTTCAAATTCAAGTCAAAACAACTGCAAAACAACACTCTTCGCCAGTGTTGTCTTATTTGTTGAATTTAAATAGCATGTTTTCTGTATGTGTATATATAATATATATATATATATATATGGTGGGAAAAACTATCGTTTTTTGTCATTATCATGTACTTTGTAGACGGTCCCTGACTAGTCTTTATGTGTCGCAACAAATCGAGGAGGATTAAGACAAATAAACTGCGACGTGTGTTCAGTTCTACGTACTAATGCTTTTCAGATAAGCCATTTTTGTACAATTTTACCCATCCACTAAGAATTTATAGATGTTTTTTTTTTTTTTTGCGGCTGAATATCTGTCTTATATCCAACGTCAATGGTAATATACAGAGAACTGAAGCCATATTTACCAGCCAGATTCCATGAGAACAAAAAGTAGAAAATAAACATTTTCTTCAGCAGATCTCCTAACAGTTTCACAAGAGGAATATGACAATGATCAGGTCCTGACACTCTTGAAATGTTGAATGCAGCTGTTGTTCTGTAGAGAAACTCTGCAGTGAGTGTGAATAAACTGTAGGTCAAACGGTGTGATCTGGAGAAGTCATATTGAGTCGGTGAAGGGAGGAGCTGCTGGAGGAGTTTCTTCACTCACTGCAGATCTTCACTAAACTACTTCACTTCAGACCGACAGCTTCACTGGCTTTATGAACAATTCAAGGTTTACTATCACAGTTCTGTTGTGAAGCTCCTTGCAAACTGCTGAAGAAATGATCATTTACATTTATTTGTTTTCATGGAGTCTGGCTGGTGAGTATCTGCATGACTTCAGTTTTTTTATATTAAAAGTTGGCCACAAATATAATTCTGTTATTTTTTATTCCATCGTTTATTTTGTCTTTAATATTAACGTTCTATCTGTCTAAACTTACTGAAATACTTCTGTGAAGAATAAAAACGTTCAGAAATGATTTTTCTGAGTAATTCTGTGTTTTTTCATCAGGTGTGTTTGGTGTTGATTCAGTGAAGTCAGTGACGGAGGGAGAATCAGTGCGTCTAAACTCTGATCTTACTGAAATACAGAGAGACGATGAGATGACTTGGAAATTTAACAACATTATGATAGCTAAACTCAATGTGAAGGACAATACGAGCAGGTTTTATAATGATAGTGCTGAAGGGAGATTCAGAGACAGACTGAAGCTGGATCAGACTGGATCTCTGATCATCACAAACACCAGAATCACAGACTCTGGAGAATATACAGTCAGCAGAAGATCAGACACCCCATTCAACATCTTCAATCTCACTGTCTACGGTGAGCAGAGAATTACTTACCAGGATTTTTATACACATCTTTGGACAATAATCTCTTTCAGAATTGATGATATAATCATTTAATAGTTTTTTTTCTCATAACTTACTCAACTTACATTCTCTGCAACTTTATTTACATCTGAAATATCAAATGGCAATTATCACATCATATTATTTTACTGAGTTGTATTTATCCCCTTGTGTTTTTAGCTCATCTGTCTGTTCCCGTCATCACCAGAGACTCTTCACAAAATTCATCATCATCCTCCTCATCATCATGTTCATTGTTGTGTTCAGTGGTGAATGTGAGTGATGTGACTCTCTCCTGGTACAAAGGAAACAGTTTATTGTCCAGCATCAGTGTGTCTGATCTCAGCAGAAGTCTTTCTTTACATCTGGAGTGTCTGGATGATTTCTACAGCTGTGTGGTGAACAATCCCATCAGAAACCAGACCACACATCTCAACACTGAACTCTGTCAGACATGTTCAGGTATGTCTGTGATAATATTCAGTGTTTATGAACACATTCACTGACAATAACAACACTCTCCTTCACATCCTCCAGACTCTGTATCTCTGATAGTGTGGATCTCTGCTGCTGCTGGTTTTCTGTTGATTGTAACTACAGTCGTAAAACAATAGTTTACAATTGTTTCTGTTATATTTTGTTACAGTTCAGACGGGTGATATAGAGATCACTTCTGCTGATCCAACATTTTACAAAAAGACATAAATCAGTAAGAGAATTTATTTCTGTCTATGATGTTTCTGTATTATTTTGGCAGTGAGTCAAATTCAGGTGTGTGTTTAATGATCTACTCTGCTACATTTATATTGTAGGGTCACACAAGTCCATCAGAGGCTTTACAATATTGTCACATCACAAACTCTAACATCATTCAAGACTCATCTATTCTCTCCAAAATGGGAAATTATATTATAGGCAAATTATAGGCCAATTTTAACCCAATACAAATATTTAATCAAATAAAGAAAGAGAAATACTGAAATATTCCCTCCATATGTAACCGTATAAATTCATATGAAATCTCCACGTTGTATGGGTAAAGACTGGTCTGTTTGTAGATCAGCAAATATAAAGCAAAATGCTTTTTATATAAACATGCTTCTTTTAGCCCATTTAAAACTATATTCCAATATATTAGAGTATACTTGTCAAGAAGAGGACATAAGTTCTTGATAAATAAGTCAGTGGATGTTTGTGTTTTCTTTCAGAGAGCTACAGAGCAGGATAATGTGGTGTACGCAGGAGTCTCATGACGCTGATCAACTCTTGAACAAAATGTGATTGTTTTTTTGATTACTAACTTTATCCCAAACGCAGAGACATAACCCCATATTTTTTTTGTGAATAGAGATAAATGCCCATTAAATGTCATTTTGTCATAGTTACACACACATTTGAAAAAAAAAAAAGTTTACTGTTAGATTATATCACGCTGTTTCCGAGAATATTTTTGTGAGTTTGCCTGTCTGTGCTCTCTCTCTCTCTCTCTCTTCTGTGCTCTCTCTCTCTCTCTCTCTCTCTCTACTCTTGGTAGTCTTACCTCTCTCTATCTCAATGTCTACACACATCCGCACTCTTGTATATTTCCTCATGAGTTCAGATGTTCAGAACAGGACGGGGGCTATAGGCCCGAAGGTTATTGAGTTTGGTCTTTGCCAGATGTGCTCCTAATATGGTCAGAACTTCCTGCCCATGTTCCCATTTTATATAACATACAGATCTAATATTTATCCTACGGGATCTAGAAGTAGCAGGAAGAAAAACCCTTTGTTTGTTAGACATTCCTATTTGATGAAGTGTACAGTTCTTATTGGTGATCCCCTACACCCCTGACAGTGTATCTGTATATTCTACTGATGTAATAATAAACTTTGAAGAAGTTTGTGAACAGACAATTGGCTTCATGTTCATAATTCTTGGGCCCATGCACGAACTGAGAATAGTTGGACAGCATTGATAAAGATGAAGAGGTGAAATATATATTTAACAATTACAAAAGGGGATTTTCACTGTGATGCCATATAACTTTTATATTTAAGAGTTACAGACAGGACTGGACTGGAGTTCAAACTCAGCCCTGGAAAAATCCAGCCCATACGAGTTTCCTTTGAATGTTTTGCTGGGGTTAGTGTCTTAAAATAGGACAGAAAGAAAGAAAGAAAGAAAGAAACAAAATATATATTATTGAAAATACTGCATTTCTTCACATAGCAATGCACATTTGACAGTGAAACAGATTTTGAGCTGTAGAATGCAGTAAAGTAAATGAAATCTTGATGCATGTTTGTATTTGTCAGTTCTTGTTTGTTGTTGATGAAGAGTTGAAATGAATTAACATGACGAGTTATGCTACAAAAGAAGAAGCAGCAATTCTGAAACTATAATAGTGTGTTAGCGCCATCTGCTGTTTGCATAGACCACAAATTGCCTTTTTTTTCTTCATCAGTCAATCAACAAAGCTGCACTGGAATGGACAACAACACGAAAATCTATCTATCTATCTATCTATCTATCTATCTATCTATCTATCTATCTATCTATCTATCTATCTATCTATCTATCTATCTATGTTTAAAAAATAAGAGAAAATGTTCTAAAATCAACAGTAGCGTATACAACACTGTAAATAAAAAATAAGTTCAACAATTTATTTCAAATGATGACTTACCAAAGGTTTGTCTAAAATATTTAATAGTAATATAGTATGAAAGTAATAGTTTACAGAAAAAAAAATATGCGTGATGATGAAGGTCACATGATGCGATGTCAACTTTTTCTTTCTCTTTGTAGAGTTACAAGCTCTTGGTGCATAAAGAAGATCTGTAAAGATGCAAAGACTAAAGTCTCAAATACAAAGAGATATTCTTTATAAGACTCATCCAAGCCCCCCGAAAAGGTTCATTCTAAAAAGGCTATAAAATTACAGTACAAGTCATTATAATCAGGAATTATGTCCCCACTGGATGCAACAAATGATTTATTTATAATGGGCTTTGCTGGTTCTGTCTCGTCTTTCCAGGACACAAAGCATCACAGTTTGTAAAGGGAAGTAATATTTCTGTCACACACTTGAGGCGTTCGACCAATCACAACGCACTGGATAGCTGGCCAGTAAGAGCACACTGCTCATCCTCTGTATTCATCAGTGGTTTCTCTTCAGTTGATTCACTCACTGTGGAATATAAAAGAAAAGAAAGAAAACAGAATGAAAAAGAAAGAAAGAATCAGTTCTGTTACATCTACATCTACACATGGATGATGTTACAGCTCCACTCAAGAGTCCCTATACATGCTGAAAACAACAGAACATGAAACAAAATATGATGACTGTTGTTTTACAGATGTGCAAGCTAACTCTATTGAGTATATCACTCAAAAAAAATAATAATAATAATTTTAAGAGGCCAAAAACATGAATGCAGTTAATGACCCAATAATTAAAGGGGTCAGTGGATGCATATTTTTCATAAGTTGATATGTCCTTTTAGTGTCTTACTGAAAAGCCTATAACGTACTTTGGTTAAAATTTCTCAATGGTAGTTAAAAAAAAAAAAACCCTGTCAAAACCACCCTGTGAGAATACTAAATTGAGCTGTCTTCCACTTTTTTAAGTATGGTTGAATAAATACAGACAAAATCACATCAAAATTTTGGTGAATATGCTAGTAAGCACTGTTGGTTAGGCTGGTTATTTGGTTATCTGTAGAAAATAATTTTAGACGGGAGCCCATAGTAGCAGCCAGAATTGTGTTTCCATTTTTTAATTTTCTTAAAGCACTATATAAATAAAGTAAATAAAGACTTGACTTGACTTGCAGGGGCACTGCAATGAAACCCTGCCCTTTATTCAATATTCAGTTTCACTTGGCCTCTGGTTCATTATTTGATTCCCTCAACACTTCACACCAGAATCATCCTAAAGGTAATTCTCATGGTCATTCTGGAGTCAGTAATTCTTTTAGTTTTAAGCCCTCACACTTTTAGACATTAGAAAATCGGCTGGTCCTGATAACTTGGAGCCTTAATTTCTACAGTTAGCATCTGATTTTATTGCGCCGCCTTTGACTTATCTTTTTAATCTTTCTCTGGACACAAATGAAATTCCACTTATATGGAAATCCGCATTTGTTTTTCCTCTGTTAAAAGGAGGCGACCCGACTGATTTAAATAACTATAGACCCATCTCGAAACTGTCTGTCCTAGCCGGGGTTATGGAAACTCTGGTGAACGAACAATTGAAAGAGTTGGTAACTATCAACAATATTCTGTATAATTTTCAATTTTAATTTGAAAATTTTATTTAAATTGTAAATGTTTATGCCAATGATACTGTGATATACTGCTCTGCATTAACTCCAAATTGGGTTTTTATTTTAGAAACAAGTCATGTTTTTCCTTTGAGGCCAAAAGGAGGCTTGTTGCTGCCACTTTCTTGTCAGTGCTGGACTATGGCGATGTTTTATACATGAATGCTTCCATCACAAGCTTAAAACTGTTTATCATGGAGCTCTTAGGTTTATCACAAACTTTAGAGCACTTACTCATCACTGTTCTTTGTATGATCGGGTTGGTTGGTCTGCATTGTCCACCTGTAGACTTAAAGGGGTGGTGAAATGCTATTTCATGCATACTGAGTTTTTTACACTGTTAAAGAGTTGGATTCCCATGCTAAACATGGACAAAGTTTAAAAAATTAAGTTGTACGTTTGAAGGAGTATTTCTGTTCCAAAAATACTCCTTCCGGTTTGTCACAAGTTTCGGAAAGTTTTTTTTCGAGTATGGCTCTGTGTGACGTTAGATGGAGCGGAATTTCCTTATATGGGTCCTAAGGGCACTTCTCCCGGAAGAGCACGCGCTCCCATATAGCAGAGCACTGAGAGCAGAGGCATTCACTGATCAGAGTGAGAGCATCGTGAAATGTCACATAAGGAGTGTGTTTTTGGTTGCCAGGGCAAGACAACCCTGCACAGATTACCAAAAAAAAAAAAAACAGCATTAAGGGACCAGTGGATGGAGTTTATTTTTACAGAGCATCAACGGAGTTGTGCAAGTGTTTTTGTTTGTTCCCTGCATTTCGAAGATGCTTGTTTTACAAACAAGGCCCAGTTTGATGCCAGATTTGCATATCGTTTATTTCTTAAGGATGATGCAATCCCAACGAAAAAGGGTCACGATCGTGTGTTGGAACCGCAGGCGGTGAGTAAAACTGCTTCAAATATCTCCGCCTCCTTGTTAGTGCGTCCCCTCCCATGCCGGAGACCCGGGTTCGAGCCCCGCTCGGAGCGAGTCGTTGCTGCTGCTGCTTTCGTTCAGTTTCAGCCTCGGGATCTGATTCTGGATCATAAATAAATGGCTGAATCTGACTGTTAGCCATGGTTTGTTTTGGAAGATGGGTTTTCCCTCACGGTAATGTCACAGCTTCCAAACGCTTTCAACGCAAAAGAAACGCAACGCAAAACGCGCTCGTGATTCTTTAGCTCCGCCCACACGTCACACCTCCAGACGCTCGTGTTTTTTCCGGGAAAAATCGGTACAGACTATCTTTCTCTTATGAATATAATAAAACTAAAGACTTTTTGGAGTTATGAAGGATGCAGTACTACTCTATAGGTACTCAAGATTAACAGGATATTGAGTGAAAATGAGCATTTCACCCCCCCTTTAATCATTGGTACATTTTTATCTACAAGGCAATTCTTGGTCTACTTCCCCCATACCTAAAATCTTAAATGGAAAAAAAAGTACAAGAAGATATTGTCTTCGTTCTGAGGACTTATTATGTCCCTCAAGTCCGGACCGAACTGGGAAAAGGGGCGTTCAAGTATGCAGCCCCTTGCACTTGGAATCAGCTGCAAAATGTCCTGAATCTTAAGGAGCCAGTTTCATTGGTTGATTTTAAATTACTTTTAAATAACATGGAAGCTACACAAACTGGCTGTAGATGTTATGACGGACGATCCTTGCTGTTGTTTATCGCTCGCGATAATATGTGAAATTCTGATTTTGTTTGATTTTGATTCCACCCAGAACTTTTGAAATACTAAAACCTGTGAAATCCAAGTGGAAAGGCTCAACATCTGTATTTTTTTTATTGTTTTATAATTGTTTTGTTTTCTTTAGGAATCCTGTAAGGACTTTTTTTTATTGCTATTAAGCAGATGTAGTTTTTTGTTCAGATCAAAATGTTATGACATTGTATGTCACAATTGGAAACTGAAACTCTGAACCTTTTAAGCAAGTTCTAATCAAATATGTTTTTTTTAATAAAATAGCCTACATTTTAATAAATATAATAATAATATAATATAATAAACTAAATATTGTAGAAATTTAATTTTCTGTAAGGTTGCTTTGCAATGATTTGTATAGTAAAAAACGCTATACAAATAAACTTGAATTGAATTGTGTTCTTAATGACAGCTTTCCTAAAAATATATCCTATTCCTAAAATAAGAAATATCCCAATATTTTGCTTTGCTGACAGTATCGCAATGTATCGCAACATATCGTATCACAACCCATGTATCGTGATACAGGTCGTATCGCCAGATTCTTGGCCAAAACCAGCCTTAGATCACGGGTGCTTTGATACTGATATTTTTCAAGGTATTGAAGTCAGAAATTCCTGTATCATGATCACTAATTCATGTACTTTATCAATAAGATAAAAGTGGGGTTTGTTCAAAGTTGTTATTATTCATATACATATTTGATATTAATATTTTTGGAAGTTCATTAAATATTGCAGACTAAAAATTAACTAGTAACTAGAGTAGCTTTTGAGAGGTTATGACACCAGTACTTTTACTTGTTAATGAGTATTATTTCAGCAATGTAACAGTACTTGTACTTAAGTTCAAATTTTCAGTACTCTTTCCACCACTGCGAGTGAGTCAATGATTCTATATTTCAGTCATAAAGACTGCGACTGGCTTCCTTTCTAAACGAATCAGCCCTTTTAATTAATCATTCAAATAGATGATTCAATGAATGACTTACTGAGATACAGACTTGCACCACCTATTTGCAGTTTGTTAGGGGCTGTTCACATGACGTGTCAAAAAATGTGTGGGAAATGACTGTCTGTTAAAATTGAATATATAGCCTAGTTATTATAATAAATGTTGTTCTACTCACCAGAATTAGTCAGATTGAATCTCCTGTATCTGGTCCGTATCCTGTTGATGACCTGAAGTTGAAAATGTCCAAAGTCTGTATCTGTGGTGTTTGTGATGGTCAGAGATCCAGTCTGATGATTCAGCTCCAGTCTGTCTCTGAATCTCTCATTAATATCAGTCGTTCCTGATTCGGCTTTAATAACCAGACAGTTTTTAGCTCCAAACGTCCACAGTATCAGATCACCACTCAGTGTTTCAAGACCAGGGACTAGAGTGACAGTTTCTCCAACCTTCACTGACACTTTCTTCACTTCATGTCAAAACAACACAGAAACAGAAAAAAATTAATTTAATTTGCATTTTCAACAAATTTATTTAGATGGCATTTTAACCTAGTTTACCTTTCCGATTTTACCTAAATTGACAAATCCCTGAATATTCTGTAGTATTTGACTTCCTATGGTTGCCTACAAATCACTTATGACTACCTTTGATTCATCATCACGTTTCTTGTAATATGATTGACAAAAAATGTCTAATTTATTTGTGCAATATTACTCCTTTATATCCCCTTTAACCCCAATAACTATGAAGATAATTACAATAATAAGGGTGTTTGCAGCCACACAAACATACACGATTGTCATTTCAAGTTTTAAATACCCAAGCTGGATAAAAGGATTCTTAAAATATAGGCTGTAAATATTTGTATCACTCAGCCAGAAAAAAATGATTTTGAGACTTCTCTCTCTCTCTCTCTCTCTCTCTCTCTCTCTCTCTCTCTCTCTCTCTCTCTATATATATATATATATATATATATATATATATATATATATATATATATATATATATAAGGATATAGTTATTATTCTGTACTCACCAGTGACAGTAACAATGAATCTCATGTATTCAGTTTTTCCGTTTTTGCGGCTGATCTGTAGTTTGTAGAGTCCAGAGTGAAAGGTCCTGATGTTATTGATGAGGAGATCTCCAGTCTTCTCGTTTAGCACCAGTTTGTTTCTGAATCTCCCATCAACAACATCACAATCTGTATCATTTGTTTTACTGGCCTTTCTTGTGAATTCAATGAGGATGAGATCCTCAAACCACCACTTTATCTCATCCCCTCTCTGTAGTACAGTCTTAGTCTCTAGACTGACAGATTTCCCTTCCTCCCCTAACTTTGTCTTTTCTTCAGCTGTCACAGTAACACACAGAAGCAGAGAACAGAAATGTGTTCATATGATAAAGCACAGAAACTGCAGTTGTTAAAATTACAAATGACCTGCATCTTGCGTCAGATCAAGGCTGCATCTCATTTCTAGTCTTACTTGATCTTAGTGCTGCGTTCGACACCATAGATCATGACATACTCATAGATCGATTACAAAACTATACAGGTATTCAAGGGCAGGCTCTAAGATGGTTTAGATCCTACCTGTCCGATCGCTACCATAAGACATAAGACAGAGATATTTATTACTGGACCCAAAAACAGTACACAGAATCTTGTAGATTACAAGTTGCAACTAGACGGATGTACTGTTACTTCTTCTACAGTCAAAAATCTGGTTGTTATATTAGACAGCTACTTGTCTTTTGAAAGCCATATTTCACATGTGACAACTGCATTCTTCCTTCATTTGAATAATGTATCTCTTAAATTGTGACTGCAGTTGCATCTGATCAAATGCACATTCTTATTCATTAGCTTGGGTTAAACTAATTAATTTTACTTTGTTGGAACAGCAGCTATGCTAATGATGTCTCGATTTGTTTCTAAAGTTTTGCCACGGGATTTACATCCCGTGGTAACTAGGATTTACACAAGCTCCATGAGAAGAGAGCTCATGATGCTGACCCTCAGATGACCCCAGATGATGCTAACCCTGAATCAACAAACAGACAAATATTGCTACAAGTGTGACTGCATCATATAATAATTGCCGTCAATAATGTTCATCATCTGGCAGACTACATCTCCTATTAATTTTTCAAAAAAATCCTGTCATATGCACACAAAACAGACAGTCACCACTTATAAGCTACTACTAAATATTGTAGAAACGTAATTTTCTGTAAAGTTGCTTTGGAATGATTTGTATTGTAGAAAGCGCTATACAAATAAACTTGAATTGAAAACTTGAATTGAATCAAGCTGAACTTTACAAAGAGCATGTTCAGCATGTTAATAGCATGTCGTTAAAATGTTTTAACACATTGCTAGCCTTCTCAAAGATGTTTTAACATTGCTAGCATGCTTTAGGAAATTGGTAGCATATTTGAGACATTTGCTACAATGTTTTACTTCATTGTTGGGATGTTTTAGCTGTATTGCTGGTATGATTTAACATTTCAGGAACTTTAGTTTCATAATACGTTTATGGGCAAAACATTATATTGGCTTTCTCAAGCCAACATAATCATTAAATAAAATAGGAAATTATTACTGTGTCAGAAGTTTTCAGTGAAATTAACTATACAGTCTGCTAAAACTTTTTGTATCACTGGTATCAGCTTTAACACTTACCCACTTGTTTTTGTAGTTTAGAAATCCTGTGGCGATAGTAAATCACAACTGCAGCTAAAAGTGCAGCCACCAGCAAAACAGCAACAACTATTCCAGCTGTAGATGGACCCGGATCAGAAATAGCTGAAAGGAAACAGTGAATGATTATAGGACAAAATATTCATCATGTTTCAGAACTGATACTACAGAACTGATACTGTCAGTATTCAGAACTTATACTACAGAACTTATACTGTCAGTATTCAGAACTGATACTACAGAACTGTCACTCAGTTGGCATGAACAGATACTGTAAGTTTTAGTGTATCAAGTCAAGTCTGCTTAATTGTCAATACTTCCAAATGTACAGTACATACATACAGAGAATTTAAATTGTATTACTCTCAGACCCCCGGTGTATATAGATAACACTAACAGTAGAGCCTAAAAATCTAGATCAATATAAAATATAAAATACCACTAAATGAAAGGGCATGTAAAAAAAAAAAAATAAATAAAATAAAATATATAATAAAAATAAAGTTAAATAAAGCAGTGCAAGGCACATGGCACATAGAGTGCAAACCAGTGAAGTGAACAAAGATTGCAGATAAAATTATTTTAATGCAAAAAAGCTTATTCAGTCTGATTAAAGTGACAAAGGGCTCAATAGCGGTTCTTATTTAACTGACTGAAGAGGTAGTAGAATGATTTCAGTTTCATGGTGAATGAGGTAGTGAGCAGACCAATGCTGCACAAAATGACTGATGCATGTAATCGTATGTTTGTGCAGGGGGGGTAAAATGACCTCGGGGTGTGGGTTCTGGGGGGGGGGATGTTGGGGGTCATAGCTCTGTGGTGCCTGGCAGAAGAGTTTGCGAGGGAGTTCAGCTTCCTGACAGCCTGATGAATGAAGCTGTCCTTCAGTCTGTTGGCCCTAGCCTGGAGACTCCGCAGTCTCCTCCAGAGGGCTTTGCGGGTTTGACAGGTTCCATAAATGTCCAGGAGAGAAGGGAAGAGACACCAACGAGCTTCTCAGATGCTCTCACTATGCGTTGAAGGGTCTTCCGGCAGGACGCATTGCAAGCCAGTCAGGATGCTCTCGATGGTGCCTCTGTAGAAGGTGTACATGATGGGGGGTGGGGCTCTGGCTCTTCTCTGTTTGCAAAGGATGTAGAGACGTTGCTGTTATTTGTCCTTTAGAGGTCCTCTGTGATGTGCACACCCAGGAACTTGGTGTTACTCACTCTCTCCACAGTCGCACCGTTGATGGTCAGAGGAACGTGCTGAGTGTGTGCTCTCATGAAGTCAACAACAATTTCCTTCATCTTTTCCTCGTTCAGGCGGCTCACCTCGCTCCTGTGGTTTGTCTGATCTCTGTTGCTAATGAGACCCACCACAGTCGTGTCATCCGCAAACTTAATGAAGAGGTTGGAGCTGTGTGACGGTGTGCAGTCGTGGGTCAGCAGAGTGAAGAGGAGGGGGCTCAGCACACATCCTTGAGGGGCCCCAGTGTTCAGTGTGATGGTGCTTGATGTGTTACTGCCGACCTGTACTGCTTGAGGTATTTTCCACATTCGTTTATCATTGGTGTTGGGCTTGCTGTGGTAGTTTGATTTGATGAGCAACAGATCCTATGTGTTACTGACTAATATATAATCTTCTTGTAAAATGTGCTCTCAATAATGACTTCTCTCTATACACAGAATATGCGTAATCACAAACTCAAAACCGAAAGTAGGGCTGCACAATTTATAGAATGTCTAATCATGCTAATAGCAATTGCCTGATATGGTCAAATTAATTGTTTGGGGAAGCCGACCCCATCTCGATTGTGCCCTTGCACCACTTTTCCTCCCCTGCATGCCTATCCAGAAGTCTGTACATTCACTGGCCTAGCCGAAAATACTTTTTTAACGTCTAGCCATTTTAATAGTAATATAACTGACACAGAAATCAGCTTGTATTTCATACTCATTTATTTCCAAATATTTTTTCTTTGAAACTCACCGATGACAGAAACAAGGAATTGCTGTGAGCTCTCTCGGCCTCTGATCTGTACTTCATAAAGTCCAGAGTGTTCAGTTCTGACGTCTTTGATGGTCAAAGATCCAGTCTGATTTAGTTGTAGTCGGTTCCTGAATCGCTCATCGTCAGCATTTAATGAGGCCTCATTAGTTTCTACATCAATATTAGCCAGGAGGATGCCTTTATCTCCAAACCTCCACACTATCAGATCATCCTCTTGTAATTCAGTAACATCATTCTGGAGAGTGACAGAATCTCCCCCCATCACTGATACTGACTTCACTCCACCCGTCTCACCAACCACACCTGGAAAACAAATAAGACAAGATTTTTTTCTCCATGTGGAGTCACACATGTGAACCAACAAGAACACTGGATCATGAAACCTCAAAAAGATCATTATTACATTAAATGACAGAGATACTCATGAGATGCTTACCAAAGACATTCAGACTGAATATCCTGGATGTGATCTTTTCTCTAGATATTGTAAGTTTATATTGTCCTGAGTGTCTCTTTCTGGTGTTTCTGATGGTGAGAGAGCCTGTGTTTTGATCCACCAGCAATCTTCCTTTGAATCTCACATCATCGGTGACAAAAAATGAGGTCAAATCTCTCTTTCTCGTTATTTGAGAAATTACAGATTCTTTAGGCCCAAACACCCACAGTAAAGTATCATCGTTCAGTATTTCAGTAAGATTAGTGTGTAGAGTGACAGAATCTCCTTCCATCACTGATGTTGTCTCATCTGTTTCTGCTTTAAACACACCTGCAAAACATAAATGAACCATTATAGATATAGATGGCTTAATCTGACACCACAGTATTACCCAGTAAACAGATTCATTTGGAAACATTTGTTCTGTAAAGAGAATAATTGTTTACGGTCGGGCTTACCCGGACACGTATGGTGAACAAAAAGGAAGTAATGTTAGGTTATGCCTGTATCACGTCTCGTGCTTCCAGTTAACGTAACAACATTTGAGCAAAACTTTTTAACCAGTTTTACCAGTTTACAAACCTGCTAGTTGTTATGGACAATGTTCTATTATGTAAAAAAGAAGAAACCCACACAAACACACAGGTCATTTCCTCATTCTCCTCGTGTTTGAAATGTACACTCATATATTACTGTACCACTTGTCCGTGTTTGTTATGTTTGATTTTTGTTACATTTTACCCTTAGTTTTGTTATAACAAATTATGCATTAACATGCAGGGCTGCAAAATAATAATAAGAACAGAAAAAATACAAAAACACCAATTATAAAAGTATGTTTAGTATTTTTGTATAAGTGTTTATTAGTATTATATTTATATATGTATTATATATATTGGTGGACACACTATGGGAATATGACATTTAACAGCCATTTTCAGCAGATCGACGTCTGACTGAGATGCGATTTCAATTTCTTTTAATGTTTGCCACATATTCTTTAAATGTTTGTTTCGCTAAACGCGTTCTTTCAGTATCACTTCATGCATTTGTTGTAGCATATAGCTGATGTCTCATGAATGAAACTTAAAGTATAACATAAATCCACTTACCTCCCAGTAACAGAGAAAACAATAATATATTTTGCATGTTTTTTGTAGAGTTGTGAATGTAATACAGATGATCGATGGAGATTGTTTAATATTGATCTGTTCCGCTGAATGTCATTGCGTTCTCACTTCCTGTATCGATCCAAACCGAACATCAAAAAAAAAAAAAAAAAAAAAAAAAAAAAAAACCGTAGGCCTAAATTGATTCACGGTGTTCGTGATGTGACGTTCTCTCGTCTATTATTGCATCAAAGAAAAAACAAAACAAAAACGAACATCTCACAGTGAAGTGTTGTGTCTCATTTCTGAGACACTCGTCTCGTATTCTGTGACACTAGTAGGCGCTGTTGTCACTGTTTGGCTTGAACTCGATCACAGCAAACAGCTACAGGACCTGTAGTACAGGTTCATCGCGCACGTGCACATCAAATGAGCGCGTCTATACAATCTGTATTCAATGCAATGTGCACCTATTGTCCTCTATTGTATAGCCTATCCAGGAAAGACGCTTGGTCTAATATGAACAGTACAGCTGTAAGATTAAATGATTTGGATTTATTTATTCGTTTTCTAATACTTTTAAATAGTTACAAACAGAGGTGGGTAGAGTTACATTTACTTCGTTACATTTACTAAATTTTTGGGGTAACTTATACTTTTTGGAGTACATTTAAAGATGGCTACTTTTACTTGAGTAATTTTTGGGGGGGAAATCTGTACTTTTACTTCGTTACTGTGGGAAACGCTTTTCTTGTGTACGAATCTGTAAATAAGATATTGATTTCACAGTGTTAACAGGTTCAGTGATTTTAATGGGAGTTTCTGAGAGTGATTGATAGACTGTTAGCGAAAATGAACTTTGATAATGTAAATGTTATTTGCTCTCTTTCTGAACAATGAAAGATTAGTAGCAGTGTTTATATCACATTGACTTTCAATGTTAAATTCACAATTAATATAAAGTAAGTAGTATTAAAAATATGTTATGGCATGACACCTATATTACTTAAGTAAACAGACAGGTTTTTTATAATAAATTGCATAATTACTTTGAGCATCGCATATTATCATTATTAACAATTTATGAAAAGTGAGAATCGAGATATTTCATTATGTAGTTCATGCAAAAAAAAAGAAAAAAGATAATAATAATAATGCTTAATAATAATTTGCCAATATGCTGTGGCTGCTGCATCACATGACGACCCCCCATGCCTAGACACAATTAATAATGATATTTCCACAATATTTGTGCTTGCAGAAATATACATTTGTTTACATTTTGCAGAACAGATGAAAGAAGATCCGTCAATGTGCATTTGGTTCGTTATGTTCAGATGTTCAGTAACTTAGCGGTTATGTTAGGAGTTTTCACTCTTCTTTGTGTCAGAGGTTATTTACACATATATAATAAATACTTATATAATTTATTTCGTGATGCAAATCAGAATTTTCATCAGCTGTTACTCCAGTTTTCAGAGTTATGATCCTTCAAAATATAAATCTAATATATTGATTTATTACCAGTGCTGGAAACCGTTTTGCTGCTTAATATTTTTTTGGATTATTTGATGAATAGAAAGATAAAAAGAACATCATTTATAGTAAATCAACATATTGGAATGATTTCTGAAAGATTATGTGACATTGAAGACTGGAAAGGCTGATGAAATATATATATTTATACACACACACATACATTTCATACATTTTATCTATATATCTAAATAAAAATAGGCTCAGTATATATGACCCAAAGTAACAAGTAACTAACTACTTGAGTAGATTTTTTATCTGATACTTTTTTACTCTTACTCAAGTAACTATTCAGACTAGTACTTTTACTTTTACTTGAGTAAATATTCCTATAAGAACTTTTACTTTTACTTGAGTACAGTTTTTGGGTACTCTACACCTCTGGTTACAAATATACTTTTTTTTTTTTTTTTATAAAACAATTATGTTTTAGCCTTAAGTGTTATAATTAAGCTAATGTAGATACTCTTGAATGTTTTGAATATGTTTGTTCAAATTCTTAACCGCTTCTTAAATAAATAAAAACTAAAGTGACTGTGAGGAAAGTTTGTTTAGAAATGCTTGTTATTCAACAGACTTATTAAACCAATGTAACATTTCATGAGAATGAACACAATCCTGTTGTTTGCAGAGAAGCCTATCTTTTCATTTTATATGCAAACAATGTTCATGAAGCCGAAGTCACAAAAACAGGCTACTAATGTTTTTAAAGGGGTCATCAGAATATGTGACCCCATTGTTATGTACAGTATAGTATTTCCAGTACAGGTAAATTCCTGACACAACAATCAAACCATTTCAGGTAAACTTCTCTGTCCTTCCATGTACATTTTTTTGTGGTTTTACCACAAATGCAAAATACATTTACAAATGAATACAACCAGTGCTTTAATTTGCAATGAAATGCTTTATTTTCCAAACAATGTGAGGTCATATCAGATTAAAAGTACTTTTAACTAAACAAAAATGTAAACACTAATAATGTAAAGGCAGGGGATTGACGCGCTGGCCAGCTATAGAGCATCATGGGGTCAGGCTCTTGTACACATTGCATGTGGCACCTCCGGTCACATATGTCACACTGAATCTGTAACAACAAAGTTAATAATGATTCCAAGATATTCAGGGTGAATATCTGAGATACAGTAAAACATATAGGTAGCTGTGATACATATACTGTGTGTATATCATCTGAAGAAAGCTGTACGATGCATGAATGGGGCCTTAGAATGATCAAGCACTGAATTATTATTTTTTATCCTGTTTTGGAGCCGTCAGGAACACAATGAGATGCCTGTATTTTCGTTCATTTTATTTTGTTAGGCTAAGATAGTGCTTAAAGTCTTCTTTTTGTTTTTGTTGTTGTTGTTGTTGTTGTTTAGGCATTTTCTGTCTTGGAAGCTTGTGATGTGACATTTAGGGGAAAATGTCCTGAACGCTCCCACAATAAATGAAAATTAATTGTAGTCCTTGTTGCTGATATTCATCTGTTGCATGTTGCTCCTCTCTGCTCCTTCTGTAAAATGAACAAAAATACAGCTGTCATCCCTGTCTGTTCTAAAACAGGAGCCCATCTCATACAAAACAATCGCCTACTAATGCATGCATTCAACACATTACCTTTTAAAACTGATAAACTATCAAATTAATAATAAAGAAAAAGGAATTATTGTCTCTCTTTACATTTTACCTTTTAATACTGATATAATAATAACTACAGAAAAGGTAAAGAGATAAAAACCAACAAAGTGTTGTGTGTAAAAGTATCTTGACTAGTTTTAAAACAGCAATTGTAATGAAACGGGATGCTAACACTTCTGGATCCTCTCAACACAACACATGCACACTCTCTCAGTCTTGTACGGATGTGACTTTTAAAAGATGCACAAACGCAGAAAAAGCCAATCCACTTCTTCAGTCAATTATGAGCAGGACCCTGGAGTAAAGAGAGAGAGCAACTGGACACAGAGAAGAGAGACAATGCACACAAAACACAATTTCACACTATTATTTTTAAAATAGAAAGTACAAATGTACAAATTAAAACGATTAGAAAATTAATAAATAAATGCCAGTTAAATATTTTAAAAGTTGTACTGTTCATATGAAAACTTTTTAAAGTTTTTAGTGTATTTTTATTTATAAAGTACACAGTGCATTTAGAGAACATCAAAGTCTTTCTGTGTGAATGAATTTCCCTTAGACTATATGTGTGTGTTGATGTAAAGAAATCTTTTTTGAACAGTTCATTTGCCGCACGTGACCAGACTGTAGAGATGTGCACGGGTGCCACGAACCTGCGTTTGCACCCAATTCTGAGTTCAAGCCGAACAGTGACAACAGCGCCCACTAGGGTCACAGAATACGATGGACACATAATTTGGTTTCGGTTTCGGTTTCCATAACCACGTGATCTGTGACAGGCTGCAGCTGGGTGTAGGCTACTTGAGGAAGTCCGGGAAGCAAATTAACCTTTTTCCACATTTGACCACAAGCTGTCATTAGTGTGCAACGAGTTGCAAAGCTTTGAGTAATGAGAAAGTTTTTATAAAAAAAAAACCCCATCTAGGTCTGGCTGTTTTACCAGCTGGCCTGTAAACCTGTGACCCTTGACCCCACACATGCAACATATTCTACTATTCTGATTCTTTTCATCCATGAAAGATGAGGCACAATGTTTTATCCTGTTTCCCAATTTTTCCCCCAATATATTTTCATAAAGATGGAAATGAAATGCTCATACCTATGATGAATTAATTGACCATTTTATTGAATTCAGCTAGAAAATATATACGTTTTTTTTTTCCAGTGTTTTTCCATGACAGATAAGTGATGGTTTCTGTGGCGTGGTGAGAAGTGAGGGCTGTGCTGAATGTGACTTCTGAGGAGAAGAAACACATTCAGTAGTCATAACCAGAAGCTCTGATGACTGGAGAAGAACCTCTAGGACCTCCAGACTAGAGTTTATGGAAGATGAGCTCCAAGCCCAAATATAAGGTTTGTGCATTTAACTTGAAATTAAACATTAATGCTTATGGTGCAATATGTGACCATTGTTTTGAGTTCAGTTATGTTAATACTAATGTTTTTACAGGTTTTTTATAGAACAAATTCAGTCAGATTGAGGTTTAACGTTCTGTACAAACTCTCAACGATAGATTACTGCTATATCTGTTCAGATTCAGTTTCCTCTGAAGATTTCATTGTGTCACAGAGCATACAGCATGAAGCAACAGATTTAACATATTTGAAGATTTATTCAAATGGTTAACAAAATAGAATAATACAAATAGCAGTGAATAATAATGCAAGGAACAACACAATGTGGTCATACCAAGAACATCAGCCTGGATATGATCAGATACAGGGTGAATTATTCCTTTGATTATAATAAAACAGAACATGCATAGTTTGAGAAATACTGCTGTGATTCACATATTTTAATGTCAGATCAACTGAATTATACACAGACAGTTGATAAACAATTTTTACTTAAAACACCTGGTTACTTACTATTGACAGTAACAATGAATCTCTTGTATGAAGTCTGTTTGTCGCTGCTGATCTTCGCTGTATAAAGTCCAGAGTCTGTGGTTCTGGTGTTTGTGATGATCAGAGATCCAGTCTGATCCAGCTTCAGTCTGTCTCTGAATCTCTCAGTTTCATCATATAGTGATGAGCTCTTGGCCTCTATATCAGCTTTAGCTATGAGTTTTCCTTCATCTCCAAACCTCCACACTATCAGCTCATCTCCTTGTATTTGAGGAACATGAAGAGTGACAGGATCTCCCTCCGTCACTGACATGAGCTTCATTTCAGTTACACCAGCAGCAATAACAGATGGAGAGTCTGCAAAAATCATATTCATAAATCATAAGGCATATGCAGATAAAATTTGTCATATAATTTCATAAGACTGGTGAACACGTTACAAGTAATGTTGGCTGTTATTTAAGTAACAGTTTAATTTAGTTCAATTCATAAAACAAAAAGAAACATTTCATTATTTTTGAAGAATTCAACGATATTTAAAGATAAATAAAGCTCACCATAGACAGTGACAGTAAATTTCATAAGTGAGATCCCAGTGCTGTGGTCGACCTGTAGCTTATAAAGTCCAGAGTGTTTGGTTCTCATGTTCCTGATGGTCAGAGATCCAGTCTGATCCAGCTGCAGTCTGTCTCTGAATATCTCAGTGTGACTGGGATATGAGATCTCTTTTCCATCGATTTGAGCAATGACTGGATCACCAAACCTCCACTGTATCTGAATAAATCCCTGTATTTGAGTGAGATCAGGGTTCAGAGTGACAGAATCTCCCTCCATCACTGACTTCACTTCACCTGTTTCAGCACCAAACACACCTGAAGAACAAACAGAAACAGTTTCTCAGAAATTCAACTCATATAACACTGCTAATAATGTTAAAAAACTGATTAGATCAGCTGAGATTATTCTAGGGATGTTATCTGACCTTAATTAATTTCCGTACACATTACATTTCCATTTAATTATTTAGAAGATGCTTTTATTCAAATTGACTTAAAAATGAGGATAGAATAAGTAATCAAAACAGCTAAAACATATCAAGTGTTGTAATAAAAAGTGATGAGGACGTTGAAGATCTTGATGAAGATGTTTATTGCAGCATAGCAGTGACAAAGTTCATGTAGTACCTTGGGTTCAATGGAGTCAGAATGAACCCAGAACATCCTAAAGTCAAACCTTTTATACATTTTCAGTTTACTACCCTTCATGTAAATCAAGTTGCTCCTGTTGTAACAGATTTAGTTTCTATGTTAGTTCTGACAACTCTTTTTCTGAGGTGGTTCTCAGTGTCCCACACCATTCCCATTCTACAATTGGTCACCATTTGATCACGTGATCATCCCAAATGGTCTACCAACAACATAACTCTTGACTTTCTTCTTCAATATAATATGGTTAATATGGGTGCAACTCTTTACTGTCCCAGTACAACAGAAATCACTTAAAAAATGTTGTGCCTCTAGTGCCTCTTCATTACTCTCCAATATAGGATGAAATTAAATTAAATAAAAAGTGGATGTTAACTGTGACAAGATTGGAAATAAGACAAACCTTTTCTAGATTCCGAGACTCTCCCACTGATTTATATTTATATTAATATAGATCAGTGAACTCACCATTATGGTGTCATCTAGCAACATTTTGAGACCAGTTTTAGCTGCTTTCAACTGAAAGGAGTTGGCTACACCAGTCAGTGTTTTTTCCTCAAATTTTTGATGGTTTAAATGAAATGTAGGGTCATAAAAAATGTAAATGTAAAAATGTTGGGTCACTACCTTCCATCTTGATGGAAGCAGTTCTGTGCAGATGACGTATGAGGTCGGCATTACACATGCACCGGTGAGTCTCATGGAAACCAACATTTGTTTATAGGATCAAAAGAAGCACATTTATCTTACTTTAGCAAAAGAAAACCAGTCTCCTCTTGACTTATATCAAAATCCTCTGACATTCTTCTGTACAAATCCTCGTTTTGTACTTCTAATTGTGACCGTTGTTTTGTTTTGAACTCTCCCCTTCACTTCTGCGTTAGTCACTTCTGAGCAGCGCATTTGTAACGCCGAACTCATACGTCATCCACCTGGAGCTGCTTCTCTGTGCAACTGTTGGTGCAAGCTAAATTAAAGTGATTATTACATTTTAAATATGGTTATTTTCTTAGAAAAATGCTTTGATTCACTACAGGAGTCCCCCCCCCCCCCCAACCCTAAGCCCCCAGTGCTGTGTAAGGCACTTTTTTTACTATGGATGGATGCACATTATTTCACTTCTTTTGGACTGATGCACCCCAACACCCGCTTTTCATTTTTGGGTGAACTAACCCTTTAACTCCAGGAATCAGAATCTTTCTTGGAATTTACAGAGTTAAAATTTTACTCTGAGTGGCTTTAAACATAAGGTCCTGGTAAGAAGGTCTTTATATTAATGACTGTGATAATTACATGCGAACATTAAAAATGGAGAAGATTAAACTTAAAATATTTTAAACGATTATAGGAAGCTATAGCCACTCAGTCACTATTTATCACATATCTATTTACAGGTATCAGAAATTGGTATTTAATTGAAATTTACATTTAATTGCACATAAAATGAGCGCTTTTGTATCACATTGGCTGATTATTCACTGGCAGCTAATAAACAATTATATTCAATTGTAAATTGAGTTACTCACCACTGACAGTAACAATGAATCTCTTGTACAAGGTCTGTTTGTTGCTGCTGATCTTCACTTTATATTCTCCAGAGTCTGTGGTTCTGGTGTTTGTGATGGTCAGAGATCCAGTCTGATCCAGCTTCAGTCTGTCTCTGAATCTCTCAGTTTCATCATATAATGATGAGCTCTTGGCCTCTATATCAGCTTTAGCTATGAGTTTTCCTTCATCTCCAAACCTCCACACTATCAGCTCATCTCCTTGTATTTGAGGAACATGAAGAGTGACAGGATCTCCCTCCTTCACTGACATGAGCTTCAATTCAGTTTCAGTCCCAGCAATAACAGATGGAGACTCTACAAGAAACAGATTCATAGACAGAGATTAAACTTAAAACACCGTTACTGGCACTAGAATACCAATGTTTATAGTTGATTATTTTATAATATGTTTACTAAATATGACATATGCAGATTAATAAAAGTCATAATACAATAAAAAAGTAATAATAGGGTCTGTTTGACATGTAGAACAGCAGCTGGCTTACTAATTTGACTGAACATGAGACATCTAATTTCAAATGACCACAGAGGAACTCTTTTTATATTCCTGAACTTGTCAGTGTTCAATTATTTTTTCTATACAACAAGCAATCTTGTTTTGAATAGTTTCAATAAAGTTGCTGAAGGAATGGAAATGTGATGATATTTAGTACAACAGCACTTTGAATCTGTTTATTAAAAAATAATGCCTAAATAGAAACTTGAAAACATTCAATTATTCAGAAAAAAAAAAAAATATATATATATATATATAATAATAATATGCTCACCATAGACAGTAACCCTGAACATAATATATGAGGTTCCAGTGTTGTGGCTGACTTCTGCTTTATAAAGTCCAGAGTGATTGGTTCTGACGTTTGTGATGGTGAGAGATCCAGTCTGATCCAGCTTCAGTCTGCTTCTAAATACCTCATAATCTTCATATAAGATATAATTTCCATCAATCTGAGCGATAGTGGAACCTTTCTCTCCAAACCTCCACAGTAGCAGGACCATCCCTTGTATTTTAGAAAGATCAGGGTTCAGAGTGACAGAATCTCCTTCCATCACTGACACACTCGTCATTTCAGCTTCAGCTAGAGCAATAACAGATGGAGACGCTACAAGAGTCACAGACAGAAAATACATATACTGAACACTGTTACTGGCACGAGAATGCTAAGATTTACAGTTGATTATTTCATTATATGTTTACTACATGCAGTATGACATATGCAGATTAATAAAAGTAATCAGTTTGACATGGACAACAATTATATTCAGATGACTGATTTGATTGGCCATGAAGAATCTTATTTCATATAAAACGCACAAAAACATCACTTGTATGTATCACGGTGCCTGATTGTGTTCAATTGCAATTTCTAATTCTATTCAAGGATTGATCCTCCTTTGACTTGTTTTTACATTTATTCTTTTAGCAGGTGCTTTTATACAAAGCTACTTATAAATGAGAAATGAGTGAATACAGGTGCACCTCTTCACTGCTCCAGAGTAACAGAAATCTGTCTGAAAGTACAAAGGTGGATTGATTCTTTGAACAGGACTCACATACTTCATACACTGAAAAAAGTAATAAGTAAATTTACTTAATTTTTATTTGGCAAGTTTTTGCACAAGCATTTTTCAAGTAAATTTATCACATTTGTAAATTAAGTAAATCTACTTAACTAAGTTAAGTAAAAAAAATAAAATAATAATAAGTACATTTTATTGAGTAAAATTTAATTAAATAATATTAAATTAATGCATTTAGCAGACACTTTTATCCAAAGCGTCTTAGAGTGCATTCAGGCTAACAATTTTCACCTATCATGTGTTCCCGAGGAATCGAACCCCCAAACTTGCACTTGCTAATGCAATGTTCTACCACTGAGCTACAGGAACACTTCAAGAATTTGTGAAAAATAAGTGAAAATTTCACTTACTTACTTTTTTTATTTTGGAAAAGTTTTTACAATAACAAAAAACCCGAAACAGATATTCTAGAAATTTCTAAATGTAAAATATTTTTTTTCAAAACAGTTTTATCAAATGAGGGTAAATAAGTCTCTCACTTCTGTCCCTTTAAACCAGTTTACAGCAAAGACAGCACGAAGGACTGGATGCACATGATAAATATTCTGCAATTAAGAAAACAGACAAAAGAAATAGCACTGTAAAACCCGATAAGTAAACTTTACTCAAACCGTTTGAGTAAATAGATTGCCTTGATTTAAACCATGTAAGTTTTAAAACTTTGCATTCAAGTAATGAAGTGATTAACTAAGTGCTGATTGAGAATTAGTGATGAACAGCTGCTGTTAACAAACAGAATTACTGAAGAAAAGAGAAACACAAGAACTACTACAACTGACTTCAGACACAGACTTAGATGAAATCAACTGAAATAAAATACATGAAATCTCTCAAGATCTGATTAAACAACCCCACAAACAGCATCACCAGCTCCACTTATTAATAACCAGACTGACTTTATTTCTGTCAGACGTCTACAGAAGATCTTATTGAGAATGAACTAAGGTTTAGATGTTGATTTATTGTTTCATTTGAAGTAACCATGTTAGAGATCAGTGTTTGCTTTAGTTGGGCTCTTGACCCTTGATTTCTGTCTTAGTATTTTCTCTGGCTGTTATAACTGTGTGTTTCTGAAACACATTTGTTGTAACTCAAAAGCCCAGAAGAAAAGCCATCAGGTGTTAAACTTTACCTAGGTGTAGGTTGTTATACTTTATATTGGTGATGATAATCATCAATTATTTATGTGTATGGAGTCTAATGAAGTAGGTGTTGTGTAATTAGTAGATGATTCTAGTAAAAGTGACATTAAGAGCCAGTGATTCTGTGATAATCAGTTAATATAAAAATGACTTTCTAAACATTTTTGTACACATACATTTTTCTTCTATGCCAGTAGTTGGTCAAACACAGACATCAATAATCAGAATATGAACCTCTACAATGGTGACGAAAAAAAAAACATGCTGCAATGCATGCTGGGTACTATTGTAGTACAGAACTCATCCATGGCTCCCAGCATGCTCTGCAGCATTTTTTTATGGTCACCATTGTTGAGGTTCATATTCTGATTATTGATGTCTGTGTGTGACTGTTTGATACCGAAGAAGACCACACTGTTTGAAAAGTCATTCATATTAACTGATCATCACAGAACCATTTTCTCTTAGAATCACTTTTACTATAATCAATCAAATTACACAACACAGAGATTAGACTCCGTACAGTTCAATAAATGATGATTATCATCACCGACATAAAGTATAACAACCTACACATAGGTACAGGCTAACACCTGATGGCATTTCTTCTGGGCTTTTGAGTTATAACAAACATGTTTTAGAAACACACAGTTATAACAGCCAGAGAAAAGACTAAGACAGAAATCAAGGGTCAAGAGCTCAACTAAAGCAAACACTGATCTCTAACATGGTTACTTCAAATGAAACAAATCAACATCTAAACCTTAGTTCATTCTCAATAAGATCTTCTGTAGACGTCTGACAGAAATAAAGTCAGTCTGGTTATTAATAAGTGGAGCTGGTGATGCTGTTTGTGGGGTTGTTTAATCAGATCTTGAGAGATTTCATGTATTTTATTTCAGTTGATTTCATCTAAGTCTGTGTCTGAAGTCAGTTGTAGTAGTTCTTGTGTTTCTCTTTTCTTCAGTGATTCTGTTTGTTAACAGCAGCTGTTCATCACTAATTCTCAATCAGCACTTAGTTAATCAATTAATTACTTGAATGCAAAGTTTTAAAACTTACAGGGTTTAAATCAAGGCAATCTATTTACTCAAACGGTTTGAGTAAAGTTTACTTATCGGGTTTTACAGTGCTATTTCTTTTGTCTGTTTTCTTAATTGCAGAATATTTATCATGTGCATCCAGTCCTTCGTGCTGTCTTTGCTGTAAACTGGTTTAAAGGGACAGAAGTGAGAGAATTGTTGTGTCATATTCAACATTAAAAAAATAAAACAATTTAAACAACATAAACATCATGACAAATGGTTCAGCACCTGTGTTGCACTTTTAGGGTTAACAATGCTTTGCTCAGGCTGAGTATATGTTGATCTAGGGGAAAAGCTTTTGCTCTTTTGCACATCAATGGACTGACTATAATTTACAAGTTTCTCAACTGTATGTTGTTCCTTGAACACATAACCTAGTAAATAAATGTATTTGCTTTAATGTTTTGATAAGCAGCGACTGTAATGGAGTCAGATCACATGCTGTCAGTTCTGCACGTCATCCTTCAGCTGCTCTTTGTTCTGATTACTGGTTCAAAATAGAAGCAGAAGTTTTCAGTTTTGTGCAACACACACACACACACACACACACACACACACACACACACAGTGTGTTATCTCTAACCTTCTCTCAAATTCACTGATCCACCACACCACACAACTTTTTTTGGTTCATTATTTTACATTTTGTCATGTCTCGAGGGGCTGCACTAACGTTCATATGTTAAAGTGATAACCACTGATGGCTTCTCATTATGCTTATAGGCAAATGTACATAGTTTGTAAAATAGTGCTTCGCTTTTAATGAAAAATAGCAGCCTAAAGTATTGCATTGTAGAGTGGTCATGAATAGGCCTGCTTTACAAAGTATTATAATTTAGATGGGGTTTTAGTCTGTAAAAAAAAATTAAATAAAAAAAACAGCATTTGTTTTTTAAACCGATATAAAGTTGGTTCAACATTTGATGTTTCGTTAATTTAGTTAATTCTTTAACAATTTAGCACAATGACAAGAAACTGTGTTGTTATTGTTTTCAAATGTAGAAGAGAACACACATTGTGTTTTCTTAGTTTTAATCTGCCTTAACAAATTATAACTGATATACCTTATAATGTAAAAGTGCAGGACAGGGACCGTCTGCAAAGTGCAAAACAAAGAGAAAAAAGCCATTATTCCATCTAAATGCTTCACTTGTGAAATGTATACAAAATAAATCTCAAATCAAATGGGTGTGTCTTATTATTTGTTCTTAAAAGAACAATAAGATTTGGTTTTATTCACATAACTGTAGCACAACAAAAGTTATTGAAATGTACCAATTGAGAAAAAGCTTGCAAAGCAAGTTTGACATGCAGAAGTTTAAATACATTAATTCAGAAAGCATACAGTTTGATATGTAAACGTCAAGGGATGTGTCTTGTTACTTGTTCAAAGAACAATATTTACAACCATCTTTTACGTAGTATGTAAATCAGGATGCATATTATTGAATTAAATTTGAATCTGTTAACACACTCATTTTTAAAACATACATATTTCATCTCAACTTAAATGGGTGTGTCTTGTTACTGGCTTCTAGAAGATCATTTTGATGGTGGTTTCAGCCACAGAACTAAAATAGACACATTCAGTGTCCTGAATTACATATGAGAGTAAAACCTGAAATTAAATGTTAGAAATCAGAAACAAGACACACGTTTTGAAGTTGAAAAAGAATACTTTATTGATCTTAAAAGAAATTCTAACTTTGAATGTCAAACTTATTCAAAACAACTGCAGTACATTCCTCTAGGGGGCAGTAACACTGGAGACTCGAAGGAAAGCTGTGCAAGCAATTTTCCGAATGTCAATAGCATGACTTCGGCATCACTTTCTACAATGAAAACTACTGCAAAATATAATTTATTAAATCTACAACAAGACACAGCCATTGTAGCTGAGATATAAGGCTGTATTTATTTTTAAATAAATGATGTAGTGTTTTCATCTTCAATAGTATCTGTTCTGTTATAGTTCTGTGGCTAAAACCAACATCAAAATGTTTGTGTACTCTGTAACAAGACACACCCACTGAACTGGTGTAATAAAACTGGTTGTGTAATAAATTAATTTATATAAAAAAATAGATTTTCAAATTCAAGTCAAAACAACTGCAAAACAACACTCTTCGCCAGTGTTGTCTTATTTGTTGAATTTAAATAGCATGTTTTCTGTATGTATATCTATATATATATAACAGTATGGTGGGAAAAACTATCGTTTTTGTCATTATCATGTACTTTGTAGACGGTCCCTGACTAGTCTTTATGTGTCGCAACAAATCGAGGAGGAATAAGACAAATAAACTGCGACGTGTGTTCAGTTCTACGTACTAATGCTTTTCAGATAAGCCATTTTTGTAAAATTTTACCCATCCACTAAGAATTTATACATGTTTTTTTTTGCGGCTGAATATCTGTCTTATATCCAACATCAATGGTAATATACAGAGAACTGAAGCCATATTTACCAGCCAGATTCCATGAGAACAAAAAGTAGAAAATAAACATTATCTTCAACAGATCTCCTAACAGTTTCACAGCAGAAATATGACAATGATCAGGTCCTGACACTCTTGAAATGTTGAACGCAGCTGTTGTTCTGTAGAGAAACTCTGCAGTGAGTGTGAATAAACTGTAGGTCAAACGGTGTGATCTGGAGAAGTCATATTGAGTCGGTGAAGGGAGGAGCTGCTGGAGGAGTTTCTTCACTAAACTACTTCACTTCAGACCGACAGCTTCACTGGCTTTATGAACAATTCAAGGTTTGCTATCACAGTTCTGTTGTGAAGCTGCCTTGCAAACTGCTGAAGAAATGATCATTTACATTTATTTGTTTTCATGGAGTCTGGCTGGTGAGGATCTGCATGACTTCAGTTTTTTTTTTTTTTATATTAAAAGTTGGCCACAAATATAATTCTGTTATTTTTTATTCCATAATTCATTTTGTCTTTAATATTAACGTTCTATCTGTCTAAACTTACTTAAATACTTCTGTGAAGAATAAAAACTTTCAGAAATTATTTTTCTGAGTTATTCTGTGTTTTTTCATCAGGTGTGTTTGGTGTTGATTCAGTGAAGTCCGTGTCAGTGACGGAGGGAGATTCAGTGCGTCTAAACCCTGATCTTACTGAAATAGAGAGAGACGAGGAGATAACGTGGAAATATAACACCATTATGATAGCTAAAACCTACGGGAAGGACAGTAAGAGCAGGTTTTATGAAGGTAGTGCTGATGGGAGATTCAGAGACAGACTGAAGCTGGATCAGACTGGATCTCTGATCATCACAAACACCAGAATCACAGACTCTGGAGAATATAAAGTATTCAGCAAAACATCAGAGACTCCACTCAACATCTTCAGTCTCACTGTCTACGGTGAGTAGAGAATTACTTACCAGGATTTTTATGCACATCTTTGGACAATAATCTCTTTTAGAATTGATTATATAATATAAGTGTTTTTTCCTCATAACTTACTCAACTTGTGTTCTCTTCAACTTTATTTACATCTGAAATATCAAATGGCAATTATCACATCATATTATTTTTCTGAGTTGTATTTATCCCCTTGTGTTTTCAGCTCATCTGTCTGTTCCCGTCATCAGCAGAGACTCTTCACAAAATTCATCATCCTCCTCATCATCATGTTCATTTCTGTGTTCAGTGGTGAATGTGAGTGATGTGTCTCTCTCCTGGTACAAAGGAAACAGTTTATTGTTCAGCATCAGTGTGTCTGATCTCAGCAGAAGTCTTTCTTTACATCTGGAGTGTCTGGATGATTTCTACAGCTGTGTGGTGAACAATCCCATCAGAAACCAGACCACACATCTCAACACTGATCTCTGTCAGACATGTTCAGGTATGTCTGTGATAATATTGAGTGTTTATGAACACATTCACTCACAATAACAACACTCTCCTTCAGATCCTCCAGACTCTGTATCTCTGATAGTGTTGATCTCTGCTGCTGCTGGTTTTCTGTTGATTGTCGTTGCAGTCGGGATCTTCTTCATCTGCAGGAAACACAGACCAAGAAGGCAAGTATTGTCTACTGCATGTGTGTGTGTGTGTAATAATGTAAAACAATAGTTTACAATAATAGTAACAATTGTTTCTGTTATATTTTGTTACAGTTCAGACCGGTGACAGAGAGATCACTTCTGCTGATCCAACATTTTACAAAAGACATAAATCAGTAAGAGAATATATTTCTGTCTATGATGTTTCTGTATTATTTTAGCAGTGAGTGTGTGTTTAATGATTTACTCTGCTACATTTATATTGTAGGGTCACACAAGTCCATCAGAGGCTTTACAATATTGTCACATCACAAACTAACATCATCCAAGACTCATCTTTTCCCTCCAAAATGGGAAATTATATTATAGGCAAATTATAGGCCAATTTTAACCTAATTAAAATATTTAAAACAATAAAGAAAGAGAGAAATACTAATATTCCCTCCATATGTAACACAATCTCATGCGATTTCATAAGTAAATTATGTTCTGGTTAGTTGTTTGGTAATTTGTATATATTTGTGAAATCTTATTTATCTGCTTATACCCCGTAATGAGAACGTTTACACATGGACCTTCATGCTCACATTTCTGTAATAATGGGAAGTTTTTGTATGGTTCACCGTACAAATTCATATGAAATCTCCACGTTGTATCTTATAGTTAAATTTTCCTGTGAGATCAGATCGTCTGTTCTCCAGAATATTTAAAACCTGGTTTGAAGAAAATAGCAGATTCTTGCCATGAAGAGGACCTAGATAAGTTTGATAAATAAGTCAGTGGATGTTTGTGTTTTCTTTCAGAGAGCTACAGAGCAGGATAATGTGGTGTACGCAGGAGTCTCAAGACGCTGATAAACTCTTGAACAAAATGTGATTCTGTTTTTGATTACTAACTTAATACCAAACACAGAGACAGGAGACAGAATCCCATGTTCTTTGTGAATAGAGATAAATGCCCATTAAATGTCATTTTGTCATAGTTACACATATATTTGAAAAAAGAAAGTTTACTGTTATTATTTCACTCTATGCCAGAATATTTTTGTGAGTTTGCCTGTCTGTGCTCTCTCTCTCTCTCTCTCTCTCTCTCTCTCTCTCTCTCTTTCACCCTCCCTTTCTCTCCCCTCGTCCTTTCCCTTCCTCTCTTCTGTGCTCTCTCTCTCTCTCTCAATGTCTACACACATCCGCACTCTTGTATATTTCCTCATGAGTTCAGATGTTCAGAACAGGACGGGGGCTATAGGCCCGAAGGTTATTGAGTTTGGTCTTTGCCAGATGTGCTCCTAATATGGTCAGAACTTCCTGTCTGTATTCTCATTTTATATAACATACAGATCTAATCTTTATTCTACGGAATCTAGAAGTAGCAGGAAAAGAAAAACCCTTTGTTTGTTAGACATTCCTATTTGATGAAGTGTACAGTTCTTATTGGTGATCCCCTACACCCCTGACAGTGTATCTGTATATTCTACTGATGTAATAATAAACTTTGAAGAAGTTTGTGAACAGACAATTGGCTTCATGTTCATAATTCTTTCCATAAACCCATGCACGAACTGAGAATAGTCGGACAGCATTGATAAAGATGAAGAGGTGAAATATATATTTAACAATTACAAAAGGGGATTTTCACAGTGATGTCATAGAACTTTTGTTTTAAACAGATACAGACAGGGCTGGACTGGAGTTAAAATTCAGCCCTGGAAAAATCACGCCCAATCGAGTTTCCCTTGAATGTTTTGCTGGGGTTAGTGTCTTAAAATATAGGACAGAAAGAAAGAAACAAACAAACAAAATATATATTATTGAAAATACTGCATTTCTTCACATAGCAATGCACTTTTGACAGTGAAACAGATTTTGAGCTGTAGAATGCAGTAAAGTAAATGAAATCTTGATGCATGTTTGTATTTGTCAGTTCTTGTTTGTTGTTGATGAAGAGTTGAAATGAATTAACATGACGAGTTATGCTACAAAAGAAGAAGCAGCAATTTTTTCCCCCGAAATCTGAAAGAACGTAGTGAAACCTCTTTTCTTTTAAGGCGACAGCTACTCTTTTCCCTTTTATGCACACGTTTGCATAGAGCACAAACTGCCCTTTTTTTCTTCATCAGTCAATCAACAAATCTGCACTGTTTTATAAAATGTGGTGAGGGGGGGGTGTTAGCACAGTGGATAAGATGCATGCCATTGGTCGGAGAGACCCGGGTTCGAATCCACTGGTTGACACCAATGTGTCCCTGAGCAAGACACTTAACCTCTAGTTGCTCCAGAGGCGTGCGACCTCTGACATATATAGCAATTGTAAGTGGCTTTGGATAAAAAAGCATCAGCTAAATGAATAAATCTAAAATCAACAGTAGCATAGACAACACTGTAAATAGAAAAATAAGTTCAACAATTTATTTCGAATAATGACTTACAAAAGCTTTGTCTAAAATATTTAATAGTTATATTAAAGGAGCTGTATGTAAGAAATCTATTTTAATTAATCATAAAATGGCCCTGATGTGTCACTAGACATTAAGAAAACATGTTCATTTCATATACGTATATCACTGACAACAGTAGTCCGGCCAGGATATTGTCATTTAAAAAGTGGACTTGCAGCCCTCAACTGATGTTGTTGTTGTCATTTTGTGTTTTGGCCTGACGCGCCTCCCTCCTCCTATCTACCAATCACGAAGTCAGTAGTGTTTCGGGATCCGTGTTGCCAGCTTTGCTGTAACTTACTCTAATTCCAGTCGGATAAAAATGTCTGTTACTAAATCAAAAAGACCTCGTTATAATTCTGAAATTCGTCGTGACAAAGTCCGAAATAAAACCAGAATTTGTATTGGAGATGCTTTTGAACGATGGAGACGGCTGAAAACGGAGAAGAATTTGAACACAGACGCCAACGTTGCTAATTTTCTCCTGGACAGGTAAGATTCATCTATGCTTGGCTAGCTTGTACTTGATGTCGATGGACATTTGATATATTAATGACAGTTGAACAAAGTTAGGCATGTTTTTGCAAAGTAAAATAACGTTAGCTCACATGGACGTATGCTAAGCAATGCATTACAGTAGCCAAGGGTGTAACTTTGGTTTGAGAAGTGGGGGGGACACAAAATGGGGAAAAATGTTTTCGATTTGAATCCCATTTTCTCCATTTACATACAGTTAGGGACTATGGTGATACAAAATCCAGGAAATAATTAAGTTGTTTATAATGATAAATTCTGCCAAAAAGAATAATAGGCTACTATGTATAAGAAAAAGATGTCTTACTTTATTTATTGTTGAATAGCCAAGACTTGAGAGAATAATTTTATAAAGTCAAAAACGTTCACCTAAAAATGTTCCCTGTCTCACCTATGAAATATGAAAATGTGCTAGCCCGTTTCTGAAATGACATAATTAAAATTATTTACCTGACCCTTTACACAGCACATACCTGCAACTCTGAGCTACTTCTCCCTGTCTCACCCTCCCTGTCTTTAAGCAGCTTCACCTCATCTGTTCTCTGATATGAAAGCATGGCATAAAAAAAAAATAAACAAAAGTTCATCACAACTGAAACTATATTATAACAGTCAACAGAAAAAAAATCCTCTCCTCTCCCACCACACAAGTGAGCAGGTAAATAATATGAAACCACACCCATGTGATGATGTGACCATTTTAAAAAAATATTCTAAACAAATAACAACACGCAAATTTGGCTCTTACAAGAAGAACATTTAATTTGATAATATTCAAACTGTATTCATTATTTATCATGTACACTTCTTCCCTTTTATCACCAACAAATCAAAATCACCTGGCCTTTCATACAGCACATAACCTAACGTTGTGCTGCTACTGTTTTCCCTATCTCACCCTCTCTGTTCTGAAGCAGCTCCGCCTCATCTGTGCTCTGATATGAAAACAACTGAGTTATGATCATATTGAGTCCACATAGCCAGAAAAGAGTCTCTGGATGTACATTTTAAAAACTGGGTGTGCCACATTCATTTTCAGATTAATGTGTAGAAAAAAACCTGACTGCGTATCAATAACTTTACAGACTAGACTGGGCTGATGTGTAAAACTATACTCAGGCTCACCACATAACATAACACTATATAATAATATAAATAAATATATAAAAATATAAATATAAAATATAGGCTAACTCAGGCTAGCTCGACATTAAGCCTTTTCTTTGAACAAGTAACGTTCAATTTTTTTCAACAAGTAAAGTCAATTTTTACCAATTAACTTCCATTTTAAATGAACAAATATTGTAAGTGAACAACAATAGCTCAAGTTTAGAAAAACATTTATTGTTAAGACTTATTTTATTTCTGCATCTGAGTATAATGAGTTGAGTAGCCTATAACAGCAGCCAGAGTCTGCTTGTCATATATTGCTGACAGAAAACGCTGCTGTTTAAAGTGGACACAGAATGTTCTAGGCAACATTAAATGTTTAGGTTAGCTAGCTAACGGTCTGAAGTTACCTAGCAGCAGTGTATGTTAACGTTAGCTCATCAACAGGTGTAGACCATAGACTGTAAAAAAATAAGTAGACAGACATTTTGATTACTCTGACCTGAGCTAATTTACTGAATCGACCAACTCACATCTCCTTTCTTTTTTTTTCATCCATGAAGACATTAAAGTCATCTGTTGCTGGCGTTTCATGACTGACTGTGATACTGGCTGCTCAGTAGAACTTTCAGTGCGCTTACACTACTTAAGAGTGTGCATGAGACGTCCCTGCCTGTAAGCGGACGCGCGCATCGACACGCAGGATGTTTGTCCTGATCCTCCGTGACGATGACGGCGCGCGGTTAAAAAAAATCATAACAAACTAATTTGAAAGTGGGGGGGGGGGGGGGGGGCACGAACGGGATTTTGAAAAGTGGAGGGGATATGTCCCCCCTGTCCCCATAGGAATTTACGCCCGTGACAGTAGCCCGTTTTTCTGTCATTATGCTGAGAAGCTGAGGAAAACAACATTAGCACGCCCATTATGGCAATTTGAAACGTAATTGAGACAGTAGCCTAATGTTACCTCAGTAAAAATGATTCGTCATTTCTTCTTCACGTATATCATGGACTAAGTTACACATGCTGAAAGTTGACCTTTATGACCATTGCTAATGTAATTTAGTTACTATAACAATATTTTCTGATGGAACTGAAAACATCCCTGTGATAGCCATTGGTGATATTGAATTTGGCCCGCATTACAATTGCTGTGGAAAATGTTTTGGTTATTTGTTAGCGTACTTATTACAAAAACTTTAGTACTTGTAAATCGATTTTTTTTTCTTATTGAAAAAAAGGAATTTTATTTTGTTGTTTATATGTTTTTTGTTTTGTTTTACTATTATCTTTTTTTTTCTCAAATTTTTTTTATTGTAATTGTATTTAAATGTTAAAAAAAGAAAGCAAATCAAAAACGCTTATCTCTTCAGCTATTATGGCCCCAGCACCTCAACACCCAGTAAGAGAAACTTGAAGCACCACCACCTGACTGCACCATCACTTTCCAGTATCGTATGTGCATCATCTGAAACACTTTCAAATCGGTCAGTAGTCAGTACCACTTTTATTTCTTTTTTTTATTTTCATTGCATATTTTGAAACAATTTGGGTCTTAAACAGCTACACCATTTACAGAGAGGACCTGTCGCCTATTGAGGAAAGACTGGAAGATGATGAGCGCACCATGGATGCCTCTGAGGTTCTGGAGGAAAGGTAGATAAAGCCTCTCAGGCTTCCTAATATGCCAAATGATAAGAAATGTTTTGTAAGTAAAAATGTACTTAAAAAAAAAAATCTTTGTGACCTCTGTATTGTTTTTGTTTTTAGTCTACAGAACATGAGCATCCAGGATGCTGAAACCCAGGTCATGAATGAGCAGGAGATAAATGATCTAATGAACAGTGTGTAAGTTCCACTGGGTTTTACTGTACATTGAGTAACAAGATGTTCTGCTTTGTATTAACAAATATAATTTTCTATCACATTTGCCAGAATTGATTGGGGGGACAGTGAAGGTGTTAGTAATGAGGAGATTGAAGCAGATGACAGTGAAGATGAGGACTATGTCCCTCGTATTTGTATTCGGTATGTTAACATTGGATCCTCTAAGATTATTCACAATACATTATCGAACATTGATTCAATGAAATATGTAAACATAAAAATAAAAGATGTAAGATTTTTTGATATTTTCTGGTCCCTGTAGTATCTCAAAGATAACCCCGTCTTTGTATTTGCCATTTTTATTTTATTCATCTGATTGGATATCTATCTGTAAATGATAAATACAGTATATATCTTTCATGTCTTTAGGTTGGGTGGAGCATTGCAGGCACCACCATGCATTGATAATCTGCCTGTGATAGATGCCAGTGAGACAGTACATGACATCCCGGATGTAGAGCCTCCATCAGTCACCTTACCTACACTTCAACAACCTGGCTTTCCTGATACACTGGAGGTCATGACTGAAGATGACCTAATCGGGAAACGGGCCTCCATCACTTATGAGGACTGTTTGAGGCAGCTTGCAACATTACTTGTGCTTCCGGTCCAAAAGTGCCCATACACATGTGACGTCAGTAAAATGGAGTGTCAGTGTCGCCCTCCATTTGAAGTTTCCATTACACGCAGGGGTACTGCAAGCATCATGGAATGGGTATGTGTTGTAATCATACTACATTGCAAATAAGTGTAGATTGGTGTTGGAGGCAATGTCAATACGTTGACAGTGGTTTTGTGAAACTCAATCAAGCTTCCTGAGTTGTAGTTTCCACTTAGTGGAAGCAATTCTATGTTTGTATTTGATAATGCTAAATAGCCTAAGTTGTGTCCCATTTATTGTCAGACCTGCCTTGTTGGCCACACTGTATGGAGATGGAGCTCACAGCCCACTTTGAGGTACGGGATGCTAGCAGGGGACTTTATGTTGGCAAGCAACATACTACTCTCTGGAAGCAACTACTCCAAAGTCTCGCTTCTGTTCCAGTTTATGAACATGGGGATGGTGGACCGTAGTTCATTTTTCACAATTCAGGACACATACGGTGTAGACACTGTGAAGGAGTTTTGGGAGGAGAGGAGAGCTGAGGCAATAAATCGGCTATAAGACAGAGATGTGGTAATAGTAGGTAATGTACATTTTTTATTAATTTATGCTACAGTATGTTAAGATGTAAATTTTATGTTCTGTGTTAATCATTGATTCTTGTTTACAAATTGAATAGCGGATGGAAGAATGGACAGTCCTGGACATTGCGCCCAGTACTGTACATACACTGCCATGGAGAACGAATCCAGGGAAATCATCTCTGTCATCACTGTGGACAAAAGGGAGACTGGGCGAAATTCTGTGATCATGGAGAGAGAGGCATTTGTGCGGACAGTCGACACTCTTTTGAATGAAGTGAAACTAGTAGAGGTCTGCACTGATGCCCATGTCCAGATCTCCGCACTAATGAGTAAGTTGCCACTGAAATTTTGCGTTACTTGTAGAATTACAACAACTTTTTTGGAGGGGTGGGGGGACCATTACTGTACTAATTATACATATTATTTTTTCAAATAAGACAAAGGAAAATACAAAGACCTTGGGCTGCAGCACAGCTTGGATATGTGGCATGGGGCCAAGAATTTGGCAAAAAGGATCCATGCTGTAACTTCAGCTGTCATTACTATGGCTTCATTTTCTGCATGGCAATCTACCCTAATTTGAGCGGTGTAATCATGATAACTGTTATGTCTATCCCAGGCTTCACAGGTCAAGGGTCAGTCCAGTTTGAGCAGTTGGCTAAAAGACATTGTCAACCACTTTTGGTGGTGCTGCAAAACAGCAGATTCTTACCAAGAGTTCCTTGTAAGTTGATATGGTTTGAAAAATAGTTGTCATCTAAAAATAATATGCAAAACGAACATGCAGACTTATTAGACATACCTTGCTGGTCAAGAGAATAAGTTAGGATGGTTCGTTGATGTTGGATATTTGTTGATTCAGTAGCTAACCAGACATGTCATTGTGGTAAATAATGTGACCCACTTAGATTATAGTACTTACAAGCAGAATCATCATTAATAATGAATTATGTACAATATGCATGCTTTTTTTTCTGTACATTATATTTCTATATTATTTCTAGGAGCTGTGGCTTGGTCTCCTACATCATGTGACAAATGAACACAGGTGGGTCCTGGGAAGCTGCCAGCATGCAGACTTAGAATCTGGTGGAACTCAACAGTGGCTTGAGCGAGGCTCCATGGCACATGAGGCCCTGAAGAGCATCGTTAGAAACAAGCGGTGGCTTAATGAGGTCCACAAATATCTCAATTTTAGGTAATATTTTGACTATATACACATACTGTAGATAGAAAGATATTTTCAAAATCCCACTAAATGTCTCTTCTCACACACACCCCACAGGTCCACTGCTGATCTGGAGTCCTTCCAGAACCATATTTTAATGTACGCTTGCAAGCGCACAGCATTTAGCCCTCCTGTCTTTGAGGCCAGGATGCTCCTTGCAGCGATGGACTATAATTACCACAAGGACCGCCCAGAGTTGTGTAAATCTGATGGAAGCAAACAGTAAGTGACTTGCTCACATCTACATGCTATTGTTTTATACCAGATTACAACACCATGTAAGGGATACTCCACCGAAAAATGAAAATTATATCAACATATACACCATGAGGGTGAGTGAGTATGTGATGATAGAATTTTCATCTAACACTACAGAAGAACACTACAAAAAATGTCCCTTGGAATGTAAATGTCTTCTTCCCTCCCCTTTTTGCTTTTAATACAGGTACAGGAGGCTGTACAAGAAGAATGCTCGCAGGTATATGCTATACACTCAGAAGACATCCAAGACGTATGGCTACATCCCAGAACTGCAAGCTATGATCCTTCAAAAGAGATTAGCTGGTAAGGGGATGCCCAGACGGAGGACACTACGACCTGATGACCCCAGAAGGTACGGCCCACTTCCCCCTGTGCCGGCACCAACCATTGAGGAACTCCTGCACACCCAAGTCAGGAGAGGTCTTGGTAGGTTGAATGCAAATTTATTTATTTTGCACCTTGGGCTACATGCCACACACCAAGTCAGATGTCATGCATAACACTTCCAAGTTTGAAATAAACTAACTTCAGGTTGTAATTTCCTCTCCTCAGTGTCAACATTCCAGACTAAAGACCTGTGAAGCCCAGTTTCCAGAGCCTCACAACCCTGACCATCTTCATGGCCATGTAAACTTTTGTGTCACAAGCTGCTTATCAACAATTTCAGACTAAAAGTTTAAACAGTACAGAGCAGCTGAGTCTAGTTTTCTATTTATACTGTGTAACATTTATCATTATACCATTTTATATACTGTTTCTCTACATTGTAAAAAGCATAGTATTGTTATTATAAATAAACTTTTTTTATTGAAAAAATGAGGAACGCTCTTTACAAACAAACAAACCAAAAAACAGAACAAATCAAAAAACAATTTGTAAAACCATATATACAACAATAAATAACTTGAATATAACTGTTCACGTTAGAATGGTATCAAATGGTGGGTACAAAGCCAGTGTACTGGCCTTGGGGGTCAGGGTATTTGTCCCTTATTTTCCATATACAGCAGCTGGGAATAACACGACGGTTACCCAGACCCAGTGACCCATGCTGCCAAAAGATGTATTGACGATAAGCAGCATACCTAAATTGTCTGTTATCATCTCCTGGCTCTATAACTTCAGCTACCACCAACATATCATTTCTGTAATCTCTGTGAATACGCAAATAACCATCTTCCAGACAATACAGATCAAAATGTGCCAATTTGCTGATGCAGTAGTCAGGCCCCTGGCCACAGCATTTCCTTTCAGCATCTGTGGCCATTTCCCTGCAGTTCCCACAGGTGCACCATGGAAGAGCAGCGTTAGGTGGGGTTTTGCTGTCCAATGGAGGAAGTGCATCAAAAACTAATCCAGGATTCCGGGAGAAGACCTGGGTTGCTAGTGCTCATAGCCTCACTTCACTCATGCCCTGAATGAGTGCCTAAGTAAACAAACCATAATAGAAAATGTGTTGTTTACATTTGATTAAAAATAACAAAGATGCTAACATTGATTCAAATGGTGACTACTTATCACAAGCCATAATTTTACTAGAGTCTATCAATTGTGTAGCATATTCTGGAAACAAACCTCTGTCCGGACCCTTCGGTCAATTTGGATCATCTGAACTCTGTTCTCTTCCTCTGCATCTCTGCCTCCTTTCCCTTTCCTTCCTCTGTTGCCAACTCCAGTACTTGGACCTGCATTATCTCCTCTTCCACCTCTCTGACCTCTTCCACCTCTCTGGCCTCTTCCACCTCTCTGGCCTCTGTCACCTGGTCCATCTCCTCCCTCTAAATTCTCTCCTTCTCTCTGCTCTTTGTCTCCTGGACCAAGACCTGCACACTCTACTCTTGTCCCTCTCCCTTTTGCTCTTCTTTTCCTTTGTCTGCGCCTCCTCTCGCCTTCCCAGCTCTCATCAGCCTCACTTAGGACAGCGGGCACCTCATAACTGGGGTCTAAATCAGGCTGCAACAAGTGAGAGCAGTACAAGTGCTAACTCAAAATAAACATTCTCTACCTTTTAGGCTATGTACTATATTAGTGATGGTTTGGAAGCACTACAGTAGGTACAATTCCAAGGAAAAATTACTTTTTCTAATGTTCATAACACTAATGAAAAGCACAGTGTAGCCTATGATGTGAAAAATTTGGGCCATTTGGAACGTTTTGTAGCCTACTTGTTTTTCATGCAAGTTCTACAGCCATAAATAATAGAATGTCATGTAATCCTTCACATCACATATTTTAGCGTTATGGACGTGCTGCAGGGTAAGTAAAAAAAAAATACAGCTGGCCACTTTCACTTATATCATCAGCTAATTGAATAGCTGTATCTTTGATATTGGTTACACAGTGACAGGCTTGTGCTTGTATTTACATTAATGACAGATAAATAACGTTACAAGTTAGACTAACAGTTACCATTCTGTCTGTCACATACGAGAATACATCTTTACGATTGTACTGTCACATACGAGCATAAATCTTTACGATTATACTGTCACATACGAGCATAAATCTTTACGATTATACAGTCACATACGAGGATACATCTTTACGATTATATTTAACTAATGAGAATTAGTAAAATTTTTAAATACATAATTACTTATCAAATATCTCTCATGAAGCATAAACATAATTAACAGAAAACAGAAAAACTTACTTTGTACGTCTGTTCGTCACCTGCCATTGGAAGCTCGATGAAGCAGCCTACGTTTCTGCTGAATCCTGCAGCTTATCTGGCAACCTCGAGTCAGGGGGGAGGGGGAGGGGATACACCGCTCTGCAGTATTTTATAGTGACTGCAGTACCAGTGTAGGCCACAATCCTACATACTTTCAACTTTTTCTTTCTCTTTGTAGAGTTACAAGCTCTTGGTGCATAAAGAAGATCTGTAAAGTTGCAAAGACTAAAGTCTCAAATACAAAGAGATATTCTTTATAAAAGTAAGACTCGTCCATGCCCCCCTGAAACGGCTCATTCTAAAAAGGCTATAAAATGACATTACAAGTCATTATAATCAGGAATTATGTCCCCACTGGATGCAACAAATGCTTCATCTGTAATGGGTTTTGTTGGTTCTGTCTCGTCTTTCCAGGACACAAAGCATCACAGTTTGTAAAGGAAGTAACATTTCCGTCACACGCTTGAGGTGTTCGACCAATCACAACACACTGGATAGCTGGCCAATCAGAGCACACCTCGCTTTCAGAACGATGAGCTTTGTAAAAAAAACATGCATTTCAGAAGGCGGGGCATAGAGGAGAAACAATAATGTACAGTATGTGAAAATTATGTTTTTTTTTTTAACCTTAAACTGCATGAACACATTTAATTACACCAAATACATAAAATAAATTGTATTTTTAGCAGCATCATATGACCCCTTTAAAAACATTCTTAACGTGAGTTTAACAGCTAACCACATTATAATATTTCTTTCTGTTTCTTCATATAAGCAGAAAAATGTTGAGTTCAGTGATTGGCACGTCTTATTAAACTGAAGTCCCCTGCTGCTCATCCTCTTTATTCACCAGTGGTTCCTCTTCAGTTGATTCACTCACTGTGGAATATAAAAGAAAATAGAGAACACAGGAATTAAAAAGAAAGAAAGAATCAGTTCTGTTACATCTACATCTACACATGGATGATGTTACAGCTCCACTCAAGAGTCCCTATACATGCTGAAAACAACAGAACATGAAACAAAATATGATGACTGTTGTTTTACAGATGTGCAAGCTGACTCTATTGAGTATATCACTCAAAAAATTTGATTTTGAGAGGCTAAAAGCATGAATGCAGTTAATGACCCAATAATTAAAGGGGTCATTGGATGCCCATTTTCCATTAAGTTGAAATGCTCCTTTAGTGTCTTACTGAAAAGCCTATAACATACTTTGGTTAAAATTTCTCAATGGTAGTGTAAAAAATTAAATAAATAAACACATAATTTTTTGCCCTGTCAAAACCGCCCCGTGAGAATACTAAACTGAGCTGTCTTCCAATTGTTTTATGTATGGATAAATAAATACAGACAAAATTACATCACAATGCACGTTTTGGTGAATATGCTAGTAAGCACTGTTGGTTAGGCTGGTTATAAGGTTATCTGTAGAAAACGTTTATAGGAAGGAGCTCATATTAGCAGCCAGAATTGTGTTTGAGATGTTGCTCAATTCTGCAAAAGTTGTCCTCCGTGTCAAATGACATCTGCTAGCCTTCCCTCCATAGCTCCACTCCTACCACTCCCAATCATTGCCACTCTATTTGAACACCTTGGGATGGACATTGTTGGTCCTGTTGAGAAGAGCAGAGGTGGGAAGTCCAGGTGCCAAAGAGTAAAAGTCCTGCCATATTTTTGTTCCACCCATGAACTCACCAGACGATTTCACCAGAGGAGGAACCAAGTCATTCCTTCCAAGTCACAAACGAATCTTGTGTCAAATCCCAAGTCCTCGAAGAGTTAAAGTTAATGAGATAATTAAGTGACTTCCCACCTCTGGAGAAGAGTAAATCTGGGAACCGTTACATGCTGGTTATAACAGACTATGCAACCAAGTACCCCGAGGTGTTCCCATTGAAGTCCATAAAAGCTAAATCTGTTGCTTTTTGTTTAGTACAGTTTTTTTCAAGAGTGGGTTTCCCATGTGAAATACTGACTGATCAAGGAACTAACTTTGTCAACTTTGTTGAAGCCGGTCTATCAATTACTTGGCATCAGGAGCCTGAGAACCACACCTTACCACCCCCAAACGGATGGGCTTACAGAACGTTTCAACAAGACGGTGAAGCAGATGCTGCGAAAGTTTGTGAACAGCAATGGTACAGACTGGGATCTCTGGCTGTCATACCTTTTATTTGCATACAGGGAAGTAGGGATGTTCCGGTTAGGGCTGGGCGATATATCTAACGATATGATCATGCGCATCTAATCAGTAAAGCTGCTTCCGTGATCACCGCTAAAATCTCCATCACCTGCTTATAATTGGAGTGGCATTTAATAGACAGAGCCGTAGATCGCTGACAAGCCACGCCATATCGCGTTCATTACCGCAGATGAATCGCCTTTGATAATGAACGCGATATGGCGTGGCTTGTCAGCGATCTACGGCTCTGTCTATCAGAGGTGGGACTTTCAAGTCACAAGCAAGTCTTCAAGTCATATTCAAGTCCTCAAAGGGTTAAAGCTAAAGAGATAATTAAGTGACTAATTAAATGATGACTGTGCATCAGTGATGAACATCTGCTGTTAACAATCAACATCACTGAAGTAAAGAGAAACACAAGAACTACAACTGAATTTAGCCACAGCCTTCAACTGAAAAAAAAGTAAACGAAAAAAAAAATACACACACTATGCCACCATATTTGTGGTCAGGGTTTGCTTTAAGTAGTGTCTTGACCCTTTTTCTAATTCAAACCAATTTGATTCAAAACAATTTCAATATTGTTTTCGCAACAAACATGTATGCATTGCTGAGTCGAACCTTGCAGTAACAGATGATCTTATGTGTTTTCTGATTATAGCTCATGATGACTGAACACCATGAAATTGTGTTTATCTTTGGATAGTAGACTGACACTCAGCTATTACTGAACTGAAGTAAAAAAAAAAAATCACAATGTTTCAATGTTGAAAGACACAAAAGGAGACAAACACACTTATCACAAGATCCTCAACAGTGGTGACAATTTTTCATACTGCAGTGCATGACGGGAGTTTTTACTAAGGTTTTACCCAGCATGCAACATTTTGTTGATTGTCACCACTGTTGAGAGTCATATGCTGGTTCTTGATGTCTGTGTGTGTCTACAGAGTATAGTTTTTCAAATTTTGTATGCACTTAGTAGATTTAAAATTCACTTACTTTAAGTTTTTTCCATAGTGCAGTTTTACTGGGTTGATTATGCTAAACTTAAATAGAGCTAATGTTAACTTGATTGTAATCTGACCACCTATCACATACAGATTAATTTCTTCTCTCTGCTTTACAGCACCTCATGCAATGCTACATAAAGAGATCTAACATGACAGTCAAGGGTCAAGAGCCCCACTAAAGCACACGCTGATCTCCATTATGGTTGCATCACTTTAACCAATAAAACATCAACATCTGATCCTCTGTAATTCTCAAGAACAGCAGGTGTTCATCATTAATGCACTATCTTCATTTAATTAGTCACTTAATTATCTCATTAACTTTAACCCTTTGAGGACTTGGGATATGACTTGAAGACTTGCTTGTGACTTGAAAGTCCCACCTCTGCTGTCTATTAAATGCCACTCCAATTATAAGCATGTGATGGCGATTTTAGCGGTGATCACGGAAGCAGCTTTACTGATTAGATGCGCATGATCATATCGTTAGATATATTGCCCAGCCCTATGAGATACTATCAGAGGTGGGAAGTCCAGGTGCCAAAGAGTAAAAGTCCTGCCATATTTTTGTTCCACCCATGAACTCATCAGCCGATTTCACCAGAGGAGGAACCAAGTCATTCCTTCCAAGTCACAAACGAGTCTTGAGTCAAATCCCAAGTCCTCAAAGAGTTAAAGTTAATGAGATAATTAAGTGACTAATTAAATGATGATTGTGCATTAATGATTAACATCTGCTGTTATTGAGAATTACAGAGGATCAGATGGTGATGTTTTATGTACCCTATGCCAAGGGTACAAAAGCTGTAACCTTGAGGGTACACTCTCAGAAAATAAAGTACATAATTGTACCTTTAGGGGTACAATAGCTTGTCACTGGTGCTGTACCCTTGTGATTTGTACCTTAAGAGACCAGTTTTGTACAGAGGTGGGAAGTCCAGGGGCCAAAGAGTAAAAGTCCAGCAGCTGATTTCACCAGAGGAACCAAGTCATTCCTTCCAAGTCACAAACGACTCTCAAGTTAAATCCCAAGTCCTCAAAGAGTTAAAGTTAATGAGATAATTAAGTGACTATTGAATGTGCATTAGTGATGAACACCTGCTGTTATTGAGAATTACAGAGGATCAGATGTTGATGTTTTATTGGTTAAAAAGATGCCACCATCATGGAGATCAGTGTTTGGTTTAATTGTGCTCTTGACCCTTGACTTGTTGTGCTAGATCTCTCTCTGTAGCTCTGCATGGGTTGTTGTGGAAAAGACAGAACTGTGACATATGAAAAACATACAGTTACAATGAGCTGGTTTAACTATATCTCAAATATTTTTGTCTTCTTTCTGATCACATGTCTAGGTTTTGAATAATTTCAGTGAAACTACAGCATGCACACAAAAAAAGCATTGCTCTAATATTTACAGGATATGGATTTTTTTTTTGTTTGTAACACATATAAAAGTTTGAACTCCAGTGATTTTCGACACACACAGATATCAAGAACCAGCATATGAATCTCTACAATGGTTACAATCAACAAAATGCTTCATGTTGCAATACATGAATTACTCCCATAATGCACTGCAGTATGATTAATAATTTTCACCACTGTTGAGGATCACATGATAAATGTTCATGGCTAAATGCCTAAATACAATTTTTTTTTCTTAATACTGAAGTGTTATAAAGCATTATATGGTGGCATTTGCATAATGAGATTTCTCTCTTTTTTGTGAAAGTGACATACAGTTAAGTGTGGTGACCCGTACTCAGAAATCATATTCTGTATTTAACCCATCCAAAGTGCCCAGACAGAGCAGTGAATTCACGGCAGTTCTCTCTAACAACTAAGCCACGAACTCTTCTCATATAATCAAGAAATTTAATCAAGATCATACAGTCATCAAAAGCATAAGTCACCTGCTAGATCAAGAGTTGTATCAGCATTGCCAAATGTTTGCTGCAAAACAATAATGCAATTGGATAGAAGCAAATTTGTGAAAACCGCTTAAAGGCTCAAGATATCAACTGAAGCAAATACTCACCACAATTATGGTGGCAAAGGTTTTTTTTTTTTTTTCAATTTATTTCATCCAAGGCTGTGCTTAAAGTCAGTTGTAGTTCTTGTGTTTCTCTTTTCTTCAGTGATGTTGATTGTAAACAGCAGGTGTTCATCACTAATGCATCTTCATTTAATTAGTCACTTAATTATCTCATTAACTTTAACTCTTTGAGGACTTGGGATTTGACACAAGATTCGTTTGTGACTTGGAAGGAATGACTTGGTTCCTCCTCTGGTGAAATCGGCTGATGAGTTCATGGGTGGAACAAAAATATGGCAGGACTTTTACTCTTTGGACCCTGGACTTCCCACCTCTGGATACTATACAAGAAAAACATTTTTCACGTAAAATAATTGAACAAATATTCAAGAAATAATGATTTTGGGTTTTCAAATTATATAAAAAAAAAATGCTTTAAGGATAACACTTGATCACATTAGTGGAATTTAAAATATAAACAATTAAAATCAACAGTATTGGCTATGCTACAATCACAAAATAAAAAGGCAGCCGTTTCTGTAACATGTTCTTCGTTATCAAGATAATTACAAATACAATAATTAAACCTGTCACTTTTGTCTTTACGTTTTTGTGCTTGTTTTAACTTTGTGGGTCACATGATCAACATAGCGGATGATGATATACAAATTGCATTCATACTTCATACATATCCATTTAGGCTGTATAATATGTACTGTTTTAGCGCTCATTAAGTTAGTACTAATTGAAATTAAGTGCCTAATTAAAGGGTATGCGGTTTCAAACGCATACCGAAAAAGTCTCGTTTTGACATCTCGCGTGGTTCTGTGTGATTTGAACAACTTCAAGTTACGCCTCCTACTTCAAGTTACGCCCAATTCAAGTTATGCCCCCTTCTTTGCAGTCTGCAGACAGACCCTTCCCTACAGGAGCACTGAGCGACATTCAGCGTCCTCTGGCGGCTGTAGACGGTAATGTTTTTTCTTGGTTCGTTTCTCTTGGTTCATGTCAAATTAATTTTGATAAATAAGTTGCACCTGACTATAAGTCTCAGGACCAGCCAAACTATGAAAAAAAGTGCGACTTATTGTCCGGAAAATATGGTAGTTGAAACCATTTAGCTTTTAAGGATATTTTCATATATTTATTCTAAAACATAGCAAGGACACTATTTCCCTACTGTCTCTGTGTTAAAACATGGTGTCACATGCATGGGAATTCGCATGGAAATTATATGCAGATGATGTTTTGCATAGTAAAACAAGGCATTGTAAGCTCCATATATGGTGATTTCGGGGAGTCAGGGTGGACATGCACGTACGCACAATCTTCCCCTGACTGGGATTTATAAAGAGATTTTTGCACAGGTTCTGCAGTACGCATGGTTTTATAAATCGGAAAACTTTTGGGTATACGCAAAATCTAGCTTTTGTGCCTACGTAAAATTTTAGGATGAAATATTCGGAGAGTTTTATGAATGAAACCCCAGCTGACTACACATTTTGCCTTAATGCATAGAATAGATACTGAGGAAATAATTACCTCTGTCATGATATCAATTTTATACAACAGTTCAACAAATATGAACTTAATACAGAGTGGGTTACATTTTAGACAAAATTTTGTCTGATTCACCAGCAAAAACACCAGAGGCAGACATAGCAACAGTGTTTCATTCATGAATGAATCTCTTTTGAATGAATTGAGTGAGTCAATTTTAAAAATTCTACGATACATTCATAAAGACATAAAGTCACTTGCTTCCTTTCTAAATGAATCAGCCATTTTGAATAAATAAATGATTTAAAATATGGACTTGAACCACGTATTTGCACTTTTAGGGGCTGTTCACATCTCATTTAAAAATGTGTGGAAAACATCTGTTTGTTCAAAATAAATATATAGTTTTTGTAATAAATACTGTTCTACTTACCAGTACCAGTCAGATTGAATCTCCTGTATCTGGTCCGCTCCCTGTTGATGATCTGAAGTTTAAAAAGTCCAAAGTCTGTATCTGTGGTGTTTGTGATGGTCAGAGATCCAGTCTTAGTATCCAGCTTCAGTCTGTCTCTGAATCTCTCATTAATATCAGTCATTCCTGATTCGGCTTTAATAACCAGACAGTTTTTAGCTCCAAATGTCCACAGTATCAGATCACCACTCAGTGTTTCAAGACCAGGGTCTAGAGTGACAGTTTCTCCAACCTTCACTGACACTTTCTTCACTTCATGTCAAAACAACACACAGAAACAGAAACACAGAAAAAAGTGTGAATTAATGTAATTTTAATTTTCAACAAATTAATTGAGAAGACATTTTTTTAAAAACCTGCTGTAGTTTGTCATGTTTGTAGTTTCAGCTCATCTGTCTAGGAAGGTATTACCCAAATACACATATCATAGAATATGTTGTAGTATTTGACATGGATTTTTTTAGCCCCCCCCAAAAATGAATTCCTATGATTGCTTATGAATGACCTGTGATTACTAGGGGTGTAATGGTACGTGTATTCGTACCGGACCATTTCGGTACAGGGCTTTCGGTATGGTGCACGTGTGTACCGAATGACCGAATGCAATATTTTGTTTGAGGAACATATACATTTTTGTGTTTCCAAACGAACATATTAAGTGGCAGAAGTCTCCGCGTTCAGCGCAAATCCCGCCCTGCAGCTGATTGAGGCCGGTGACTAAGCCCGGTGACACACTGGCTGCGTGGCGTGAGCATGGTGTGAGCATGGCGTTTCTGCTGTTTGTCAGTTGCGTGACACCTGCTTCGCGTTTTTCTGTGTCTTTACACACCATAATCGTGCCTGACGCGCTACTTCTACTGTAGTTGACATAGAGGGAGACCGCTGAGGCGCCGACAGACCAGGATCTTGTCTTCACTACAACAATATGTTGAGCATAAATAGAGGACACCGTTAACAGTATTGACGGCAAAATAGACTATGTTTGACAGGTGCAATATGCCAGTGTGTCACCGGCTCAACATGAAGTATAGATATTGTTTTCAAAAGGCATCACGTGAGTGTGAACATCAATACAACTAGGGAAAAAACGATTTTAATTCAAAGGCAGCTCCCGTCGGCATTTAAACAGACCTTTGCTCTTAATTCCGATCGGGCAAACACAATAATGAAATCTGAGCAGGTCTAAAAACTGAAACTGTTGATGCTGCACTTTACACTTTGGAAAAGTTATATATATATATTTTAAATATGAGCAGGTATACAAGCTGGGATTGGTAATGCTGCACTGTAATTTTTTTTGTAATTTTTCATAATGTTATTATATGATATTGTTTGAGACTGAGAGTATTTTATTTAGTGGTGAACTTTGCAGCAGTATTTTATTTCTTATTCTTTTTTTATTTTATCAGAATCAGAATCAGAAAGAGCTTTATTGCCAAGTATGTTTGCGCATACAAGGAATTTGTTTTTGTGACATAAGCTTCCAGTACACAGAGACATCAACACACACACAAAAAATAAAAAGTAGGCAAATAGATAAGTGTATAAACAATTGTGCTATAAATGATAATGAATAGGATTGAATAAGATGCAGGGATGTACTAGGATGGAGGGGTAACAAATAAATATAAGGATATTGCACTTTTGTTTGCATAAGCATAAGTGGGGAACATTTAACTGTTCATGAGATAGATTGCCTGGGGAAAGAAACTGTTTTTGTGCCTTACTGTTCTGGTATTTGCGGCTCTGAGGTGCCGGCCAGATGGCAAAAGTTCAAAAATGGGGTGACTTGGATGTGAGGGATCCAGAGTGATTTTATGAGCCCTTTGCCTCACTCTGGATGTATACAGTTCTTGAAGGGTGGGCAGGGGAGCACCAATAATCCTTTCAGCAGTCCGAACAGTTCTCTGTAGTCTTCTGATGTCTGATGTTGTTGCTGAGCCAAACCAGACAGTTATAGAAGTACAGAGGACAGACTCAATGACGGCTGAGTAGAACTGTTTCAGCAGCTCCTTTATATATATTTTATTAAAAAGTATTAAAAAAAAGTGTAAACAAATTGTTAAAAAAAGAGTTTATAGTAATAAACAACCTGCATTTTAATGTTTGCATTTCTTTCCCTTACCGTACCGAAAATGAACCGAACCGTGACTTTAAAACCGAGGTACATACCGAACCGTGATTTTTGCGTACCGTTACACCCCTAGTGATTACCTATGATTTATCATCACAACTTTTCTTGTAATATTTTGATTTCTTTCCTTACAAAACATTTCTAATACATTTTTTGAAATATTACTCCTTTAACACCTATCAATACCTATAAAGATAATTACAATAATAACAGTGTTTGCATCCACACAAACACACAAGATTGTCATTTCAAACTTTAAACTTTAACTTTTGGCTGTCAATATTGTTATCACTCATCAGCCAGAAAAATAATTTAGAAAGTTATTCCAATTATATCGTTTGTATCATTATCATTATAGTTGTGTTGAGACTATTATTTTGAATTTAGAGATTTGTAATATATATATATATATATATATATATATATATATATATATATATATATATATATATATATATATATATATATATATTAGGGCTGGGCGATATATCTAACGATATGATCATGCGCATCTAATCAGTAAAGCTGCTTCCGTGATCACCGCTAAAATCTCCATCACCTGCTTATAATTGGAGTGGCATTTAATAGACAGAGCCGTAGATCGCTGACAAGCCACGCCATATCGCGTTCATTATCGCAGATGAATCGCCTTCGATATGAACGCGATATGGCGTGGCTTGTCAGCGATCTACGGCTCTGTCTATCAGAGGTGGGACTTTCAAGTCACAAGCAAGTCTTCAAGTCATATTCAAGTCCTCAAAGGGTTAAAGCTAAAGAGATAATTAAGTGACTAATTAAATGATGATTGTGCATTAGTGATGAACACCTGCTGTCAACAATCAACATCACTGAAGTAAAGAGAAACACAAGAACTACAACTGAATTTAGCCACAGCCTTCAACTGAAAAAAAAGTAAACGGAAAAAAACAAACACTATGTCACCATAATTGTGGTCAAGGTTTGCTTTAAGTAGTGTCTTGACCCTTTTACTAATTCAAACCAATTTGATTCAAAACAATTGCAATATTGTTTTCGCAACAAACATGTATGCATTGCTGAGTCGAACCTTGCAGTAACAGATGATCTTATGCTTTTTCTGCTTATAACTCATGATGACTGAACATCATGAAATGGTGTTTATCTTTGGATAGTAGACTGACACTCAGCTATTACTGAAGTAAAAAAAAAAAATCTAAATGTTGAAAGACACAAAAGGAGACAATCAGTTCAGGTTTTTAGACAAACACACTTATCACACGATCCTCAACAGGGGTGACAATTTTTCATACTGCAGTGCATGACGGGAGTTTTTACTAAGGTTTTACCCAGCATGCAACATTTTGTTGATTGTCACCACTGTTGAGAGTCATATGCTGGTTCTTGATGTCTGTGTGTGTCTACAGAGTATAGTTTTTCAAATTTTGTATGCTCTTAGTAGATTTAAAATTCACTTACTTTAATTTTTTTTCCATAGTGTAGTTTTACTGGGTTGATTATGCTAAACTTAAATAGAGCTAATGTTAACCTGATTGTAATCTGACCACCTATCACATACAGATTAATTTCTTCTCGCTGCTTTACAGCACCTCATGCAATGCTACATAAAGAGATCTAACATGACAGTCAAGGGTCAAGAGCCCCACTAAAGCACACGCTGATCTCCATTATGGTTGCATCACTTTAACCAATAAAACATCAACATATGATCCTCTGTAATTCTCAAGAACAACAGGTGTTCATCATTAATGTACAATCATCATTTAATTTGTCACTTAATTATCTCATTAACTTTAACCCTTTGAGGACTTGAGGATATGACTTGAAGACTTGCTTGTGACTTGAAAGTCCCACCTCTGGTAAAAGCTGAATGTCAGTCAACAATCCAAAGAAGACTATCTGATGATGTCCAAGTCAACATGAGTTATAAGCAGAAAAAGCATAAGATCATCTGTCACTACGAGGTTTGATTCAGCAATGCATACATGTTTGTTGCAAAAACAATGTTGAAGTTGTTTTGAATCAAATTGCTTTGAATTAGTAAAAGGGTCAAGAGACTACCTACAGCAAACCCTGACCACAATTATGGTGGCATAGTGTTTTTTTTTTTTTTTTTTTTCAGTTGAAGGCTGTGGCTAAATTCAGTTGTAGTTCTTGTGTTTCTCTTTACTTCAGTGATGTTGATTGTTAACAGCAGAAGTTCATCACTAATGTACAATCATCATTTAATTAGTCACTTAATTATCTCATTAACTTTAACCCTTTGAGGACTTGGGATATGACTTGAAGACTTGCTTGTGACTTGAAAGTCCCACCTCTGCTGTCTATTAAATGCCACTCCAATTATAAGCAGGTGATGGCGACTTTAGCGGTGATCACGGAAGCAGCTTTACTGATTAGATGCGCATGATCATATCGTTAGATATATCGCCCAGCCCTAATATATATATTGTTATTGTCCATTGTGTTAGTGGACCTTTAGTTTCATGATTTTAGCTCATTTGTAAAGCACTTTTCACAATTCACACTGTTTTGAAGCACCTTCGCTGAAATTATTAATCTTAATGCCTCAGTTCAGAGTAAGGCGATAAATTAGATCACATTTTGTAATGATATAATCTTACTGTCACGATCATCAGCTGGAGTGAGCTAGGAGAGCAGGAAGCCCCGGTCCCGGGCACTCCAGCTGATGATTATGACACTAACTGATGATATGTTTTACATTGGGAATTTGGGCCAAGTCCAGATAATATAACCTGTTCAAACAGTACATGATTATTCTTCTACTCACCAGTGACAGTAACAATGAATCTCATGTATTCAGTTCTTCTGTTTTTGCGGCTGATCTGTAGTTTGTAGAGTCCGGAGTGAAAGGTCCTGATGTTCTTGATGATGAGATCTCCAGTCTTCGTGTTCAGCACCAGCTTGCTTCTGAATCTTCCATCAGCAACATCACATTCGATATCATTTGTTTTACTGGTCGTGTTTCTGAAGTCAATGAGATTGAGACCTTCAAACCACCACTTGATCTCATCCCCTCTCTGTAGTACAGTCTTAGTCTCTAGATTGACAGATCTCCCTTCCTCCCCTGACACCATCTTTTCTTCAGCTGTCACAATGACACACAGAAGCAGAGAACAGATAATTACTGTTCTCAAATGAGTAAATGAGTGCTCTTCATTATGTGCATTGTTTGTAGGACAACATCGGTTAGTATGTGAAATAACATTTTTAAAAGTAAATACATAAAATATAATTTGACCTTATAGAAAATCATAGTAAGTTTGAAGATATATATATTGTATATTGCCATTGAGCCTAAAAATACACAAGTTTTATTTTCTGTACATATTTCCCAGCTCTATTACAGAGCAAGAACATCCCTGCTAGCGGTTAGATATATAAAAAAATAAAATAAAAGAGTGACTCACAATGAGGACTATACGGAAGCCCTATTTTTCTTTCCTGTTTTTTCGTGATGTTTACGTAACTTTTTTTTCTCATTAATTTTCTCAAAGGTGCATTTATACGGCTTTACTCTGTAAAGCATGTGAAAGTATAGTCATAAATTATATTGAAATGTACATGCAAAAATCACTGTAATTTATTGATTGATAATTAATTTATTTGAATGTTCCATTGCCAACTGCCAAGTACAATAAACAAGTGTGAGTATGCAGAAAATTTAAAGTGTAAAGAAAGTTCATTTATTAGAAGTGTAAAGAAAGTTCTACTTCAAGAGGTCACTATTGTGACCTCTTGAAGTAGAACAGATAAGTGGCATCATCAAGTCATTTCTCATCGTGCTTTTGGTCCGGGAGAGAGCAACTGTCCTTGACTGCACGGCTGACTTGTTGGCGTGAGAGATGGCATGACATCAGAGCAAGGCGGTCTGCTCTCGAACACATTTATAACCTGCATGCCTCTTGCTGTGATCAGTTCTGCACAGATTTAGCTAATCTCAAACAAGCTTATAAGGTGTGTTATATTAGGTGCATGCTTTCAAATCGCTCTCGCTGTACTTCAGGGAATAGACAATCTGGTAAAACGTTTCTCATCTAATTTACCATTTACAATAGTAATGGACTCCTGTATTGATCTGATGCATTAAAGTGTGATCAAACCCAGATCTTAATTGTAAGTAAGTTGTAAAACTGACATCTAAAACTTCAGATATTGATTATGAAAGATCATAGTATGCATTTGAACACTACTGTAGCAGTATAAAAGTAAATTTCTTTGTCTTGGAAAAATCTTCTTTTGTTCAGCTGTAAAACTCACCCACATGCTTTTGTATTATAGAGATCCTGTGACCATAGTAAATCACAACTGCAATCAGGAACAACAGAACAGCAGCAGCTATGCCAGCTATAACACCTGGAGACAGACCCGGATCAGGAAGAGCTGAAGAGTGACAGTGAATGAGGTACATTAAAGGTAGCTGACCAAAGCAAAAAGCAAAAAAAAAATAATAAATAAATAAACATATAAATAAACAAATAAACAAACAAATATATATATATATATATATATATATATATATATATATATATATATATATATATATATATATATATATATATATATATATATATAATAGAGGTCCTTACAGTGAAATGGACCACTGACATTTTAATATGTTTTTTATAAAATGTATTAATATTTTGAATTTGCTTTTATTTTAATATTTACTATTTTTATTTAAATTGAGTTTCTTTTTTTTACACTTTTGTCATTTGATTATTTATATATTTCCACAGCTTCCATTTATTGTTTTCAGTTTTAGTAATTGTAGAATTTAAGCTTCAACTTATTTATTTCTGCTACACCATTTAAAACATATTTTTTCAAAGCTTTAAATAGATAAATGGATTATATTTCACAAGTACTATATAAAATATAGTATAGTATATCGTAATTGTTTACTAATAAACAACAACAACAACAAAAAGTATACTCACCATAGACAGTAACACTGTATTTCTGAAACGAGGTCTCAGTGTTGTGGCTGATCTGAATTTCATAATGCCCTGAGTGCTTTATTCTCATGTTCCTGATGGTCAGAGATCCAGTCTGATTCAGCTGCAGTCTGTCTCTGAATAGCTCATTATTGGGATATGAGATATTATTTCTATCAGCTTGAGCAATGAGTGAAATATTATCTCCAAACCACCACATTATCCTATTAATTCCCTGTATGTGAGTGAGATCAGGGTTCAGAGTGACAGAATCTCCCTCCTTCACTGACTTCACTTCATCTGCATCAGCACCAAACACACCTGAAGAACAAACAGAAACAGTTTCTCTGAGACTAAAGTCATATTGCACTGCTGATTTTAGTGAACAGAGCTACAGTCAATAATTAAGATCAGTTTTGCCTTATAAACACAATTTGATTTATTCAGCTTTAAATACAGAACAGTCCTGATAAAGTCAGTAAAATCTCATGTTAGTCAAGTCACCTTGTTTTGAAGCAGCTTCACTCTAAGAAGTAGTTATCAATGATATAAACAGTATTGAGTTCTGCTGAACAGCAGCCGTAAAAATAAATAATAATAATAAAAAAATATATATATAAAAAACAATAGTGTCATTATTCAGTTAAGGTCAGTTCCCTTACTGTGTAAAGGTCATCAGTTATAATGAGTTATAATGATCAGTCCTGGAGAAACAGTGATGCCATCATCCACCTCTGTTCAGTTCTCATCTGATAGTGTCAATGCAGTGAAATCAATAATGCAAATATTAAGTGTTAGTGGATCTAGAATTTAAGAATGAGCTATATTTTCATTTTCTTACACAAAGTTACTTAGACACGTTATATATTTAATATATTTTTATCACAAATTTCGGATTAATAAAAATAAACACCTATTTTTCTTTTAAAATATTTGTTTCATAATGTGTAATAGTTTCAATCATTCAATACAAGATTGAGACTAAACCACCATCATCCTGAACTGTTTGATTTGTTATTTTTGTGAGTTTATCCTGTCCACCTGGAAAGCAGGAAAGTAAAAAAAATGTACATTATTGCCCTTTAACAGCTAATTACAATACATTCTACTTCTCACAGGAAAATAATGTCGGACAAGACTGTAAATTTTGAAAATTTGTAAAGATTTTAGCCTTTTAGAAATTTTAACACTGTGCAAACTGAACTGTTAATTCTGACACAAATAAATATATTTAAAATGGTATAAAAAAATATATTTAAAATGGTATAAAATAATAATATTATTATCCCTAAATGAATTACATATAAACGGTTATACCTATAACCATGTATAGTGTAGGGTTTCAGACCCGAATCAGACAATTAAAGATTCGATTGGGAGGATGGTTGAAACATGAGTAGCCAAATTCCACAGTCAAAGGATGTTGTAAATCAACTCCTAGTGCCACAAGTCTGAAGCAAGCCTAACCAACAAACTCTTTCAGAAAACAGCTTTCAACATTAAACAAAAGAACCCATATTGACAATTCCTTTTTAATAACTATTTTTTTAATAACTATTGAATAGCTTAAGTATTCATATTCATTTACATTCATTCATTTAGCAAAGCGACTTACAAATGAGGACAGTGGAAGCAATCAAAAACAACAAAAAGAGCAATGATATATAAGTGCCCGCAACTCGGACCGCAAAAAAATTAAATTAAAATATTGTACCCAACCTGCTTCCTGACCTGCAGTTTTAAAAATCAGTAAATGCTCATCGTGGCGTCATTGGGCCATAGGAACGTAGGCAAAACTAAGTAGGCAAAAAACGAAAAAAAACCTCAATATATTACAAGAATTATAAAAAATCGTCAGTAAGCTCATAATTTGTACTAAAATAGTCTATTCTGGCTGTTTCTATTTGTATGTTTCTGCAAGGTCAGCAAACAGCGAGGTTCGGGTTTGTTCCGATCAGAGCTCGTGAGCGGAGAGCGCATTTCTGAATATCCCGTTCCACTCGCTCATTCCGTGGGGTCTCGCTCAACCCAAAATGGCCTGCTGGTTCGAAAATATGCAAGGAGTCATTTTATTGTTTAGAATTAAACTGGTGTTTTCTGTGATGCTGCAAAGATGAAGTTGACGATGGAGACTCGCCATGAACGCCAGAGACATGCACATTTCATATGAATTACATCATCAGAGAGTAGTCCGTTTATTTTGGTTTGAATATTTTCGTTTAAAAGAAGACATTTCAAGCTGTCTGTAATATATAGCCTATACTTCTCAAATCTGTGAGGCACACTCACAGTGTTGATGAGTTTAGTTCACATGCAATGCAAGTGATCGTGCCGGTGCCTTATTACATTGTCTGCTAGGCTATATATTTGCTTCTTATTTATTAAATGTGGGCAACTGATTGATAAAACATTTATCAAAATTAAGATACAATTTATACAAAACGAAAATCTTTTAAAAATAGTTTTCTATAAAAAAAAAAACGTAAAGAAGTCGTCAAAATCATGTTTTACCAAAAACAGCGCTGCTGCTCCCCATGCAGTCTTGCCGCCTCCATCTCTACGTGCTAGTACTAGGACCCGACCGACCGCGACCCGAATATCATTAAACATATTTTTGAATGACTCATAACTGCAGGCGACCGCAGGCACCCACTCATTTTGGATCAACCCGCGCATCACTGATAAGTGCTATAACAAGTCTCAGTTAGGTTAACACAGTACACGTAGCATGGGCTTTTAAATAATATAATAAATAAAATGAAAACAAAGAAGAATAAAAAAAGAATAGAGCAATCCAGTGTTAGAGGTCTTTTACACACACACACACACACACACACAATTGCATAAGAAATGAAAAGAAAATAGAATACCAAAAGATTAGAAAGGTAGTTAGATTATTTTTAAGAATAGAACTAGAATAGTGAGTGTTAAAGTTAGATGGTCAAATAAAGATTCTTGAAGATGGCTAAAGACTTCTCGGATTGAGTTGGGGAGGTTATTCAACCATATTCATGTTTAATATGTGTGTGTTTGAATCGTCTTGCTTGAAATGTTTCTGCTGATCAATTATTTGTCAAATGTTTTTTTTTCAAATGTCTTTTTATAGGAATCATGTCCAAAATTATACTCCGCGAGAGCAGGAAAATTCGGACCAAGTGATTGATAAGATAACATTTGCATTATTAATGGAGTGGAGAAATATACAATGCCCCGAGCAAAGACAATATCTTATTGGTTAAGACATCATTTGGGAGATGTCACACGGCCCAGTTTAAATACTCAGAACACCATCAAACTAAATTGTTTTAAGCTTTCACTTTTTTGCTTTAGCTTTTAGTCATGCCTGCTTTTATCTTTTGTCTCATTTGCTTTTAGTCATCACTTTTAGCCATGCTTTTTGCCATTACTTTTTTACGTTCTTTCAGTGCCATTTCAGCAGAGGTGGGAAGTCCAAGTGCCAAAGAGTAAAAGTCCTGCCAGATTTTTGTTCCACCCATGAACTCACCAGCCGATTTCACCAGAGGAGGAACCAAGTCATTCCTTCCAAGTCACAAACGAGTCTTGAGTCAAGTCCCAAGTCCTCAAAGAGTTAAAGTTAATGAGATAATTAAGTGACTAATTAAATGAAGATGCATTAGTGATGAACACCTGCTGTTTAGAATCAACATCACTGAAGAAAAGAGAAACACAAGAACTACAACTGACTTTAAGCACAGCCTTGGATGAAATCAATAAAAAAAAAAAAAAAAAAAAAAAACACTTTGCCACCATATTTGTGGTGAGTATTTGCTTCAGTTGATATCTTGAGCCTTTAAACAGTGTTTAAAAATTTGCTTCTAAACAATTGAATTATTGTTTTGAAGCAAACATTTGTGCAATGCTGCTACAACTCTTGATCTAGCAGGTGACTTATGCTTTTGATGACTGTATGATCTTGATTAAATTTCTTGATTATATGAGAAGAGTTCATGGCTTAGTTGTTAGAGAGAACTGCCGTGAATTCACTGCTCTGTCTGTGCACTTTGGATGGGTTAAATACAGAATATGATTTCTGAGTACGGGTCACCACACTTAACTGTATGTCACTTTCACAAAAAAGAGAGAAATCTCATTATGCAAATGCCACCATATAATGCTTTATAACACTTCAATATTAAGAAAAAAAAAATTGATTTAGGCATTTAGCCATGAACATTTATCATGTGATCCTCAACAGTGGTGAAAATTATTATTCATACTGCAGTGCATTATGGGAGTAATTCATGTATTGCAACATGAAGCATTTTGTTGATTGTAACCATTGTAGAGATTCATATGCTGGTTCTTGATATCTGTGTGTGTCTAAAAAGCACTAGAGTTCAAACTTTTATATGTGTTATAAATAAAAAAATACATATCCTGTAAATATTAGAGCAATGCTTTTTTTGTGTGCATGCTGTAGTTTCACTGGAATTATTCAAAACCTAGACATGTAATAAGAAAAAAAAGAAACTATTTGAGATATAGTTAAACCAGCTCATTGTAACTATATGTTTTTCATATGTCACAGTTCTGTCTTCTCCACAACAACCCATGCAGAGCTACAGAGAGAGATCTAGCACAACAAGGGTCAAGAGCACAATTAAACCAAACACTGATCTCCATGATGGTGGCATCTTTTTAACCAATAAAACATCCACATCTGATCCTCTGTAATTCTCAATAACAGCAGATGTTAATCATTAATGCACAATCATCATTTAATTAGTCTCTTAATTATCTCATTAACTTTAACTCTTTGGGGACTTGGGATTTGACTCAAGACTCGTTTGTGACTTGGAAGGAATGACTTGGTTCCTCCTCTGATGAAATCGTCTGATGAGTTCATGGGTGGAACAAAAATATGGCAGGACTTTTACTCTTTGGCCCCTGGACTTCCCACCTCTGCATTTCAGCATGTTTCAGCCTGCTTTCTTTTCTTTTCTGTTGAGAGTTTTTGTTCTGAGTTAAGTTTTGTAACTCTGAAACTTCAACCAGCCCACAACTCAGCATCTTCAGCCAACACCCAACGACTGGTTTCCCAAGACATCACTTGAAAGACTACTGAACTTCCAGCTATTTAGGAACCTTGGGAAACCCCCTTTTTGGCAACAACAACAACAACAACAAAGGCAATACCCTAAACAAGCAACGCAAGTAACTAACCTCCATACTCTGAGCTGAACTGGTGTTTCTAATTAAGTGATTGATGGCTGTTCATGTCTATGCAATTTCACATATTGCTGTAATCTTGGGATTCACATTTTAATTCACTTAATGTCTTAAACTGCCTATCTAGTTACTGTGCTAATTGATGGTGTTTTCACTATACTTTGGATATTAATATCCAGTGCAGATTTGATGTTAAACGGCTCGTTCAGTGAATCGCAGTGATCAGCCGTGAAACAGTGATTATGTTCAAATTCCCTTTAAAATTTTAAATGACTCTCTTTGAGCTAAATTGGCCTGTTTCCCTTACAAAAACACACACTCTTTAAAGCAGGGATTGGCAACTTCGGTCCTGGTGGGCCACTGTCCTGCAGAGTTTAGCTCCAACCCTAATTAAACACACCTGAACAAGGCAATCAGTGTTTTCGGGATTACTAGATGGATACAGGCAGGTGAGTTTTTATGAGGGCTGAAGCTAAACTCTGCAGGATAGTGGCCCTCCAGAACCGGAGTAGCCTATCCCTGCTTTAATGCCTCTATTTTACTAATAATAATGCAGTCAGGAGATGGTGTGATGCAATGAGTGGTTTCCACATATTTTGTATCGCTTTGTTATCACTCTTTAAATGACCCTTACACTAAATAATCTAACCCTCATACTTATTTTAACAATAGCAGTCTTTTTATTTAGTGGTCCAAGCATATGTTCTGGAACAGAGTAATATTGCGTCCACATCGCAGGCTTTGCGATTAGCAAAATCGCAATGTCTCAAATCACGATTGCAATTCGATTTTGATTAATCGCACAGCCCTAGATAGAAGAATGCAGATTATATTTATTTAGCATTAGCATGAAGCTGCAGTTTCACAATAAATGAATTACACTTACGAGTAACAGTAAAATGCTGCAAATCATTTTTTCTTACGCTTGAAATGCGATTTACACTTTTACAAAGCTTCTCTTGCACATGCAAATTTAATTTATGCTTACAGTCTTATGTACATTTCCACAAATATTACCCTGCGTATGCAAATCGTTTTGATGTCATTTTACCTTCATAGAGCGCTCTTGGTTGTTGTGACCAATGGGCTCCCGACCATGAACAAACTTTCATTCCTGCAAAGAGCAGCTTGGGAGTGTCTGGTATACTGTATCATGCTGCGCAGCTGAGGAATAGAAGTACTAAAGATTCTATGGTCAAAAGACCACCACAAAGACAGTGATATGTTGTAGTAAGACTACAGAACTGCCCTGAGGCTGAGGTTGTATATACTGGGAATTTCCACAACACACTATAGGCTTCTTTGTGTTTTATTATGTTTGCATTAAATTAAAAGACCTGTTCACAAGACTGTGTAAGTGTTGCCATGGCTATATATATATATATATATATATATATATATATATATATATATATATATATATATATATATATATATATATATAATAAAATTGTGAAGACATCTAAATGACTCAATCAATAAATGTGTCCTTACCATAGACAGTAACACTGAATGCCATATATGAGGTCCCAGTGTTGTGGCTGATCACTAGTTGATAAAGACCAGAGTCTGTTGTTCTCATGTTTTTGATGGTCAGAGATCCAGTCTGATGATCCAGATGCAGCCTGTCTCTGAATTTCTCAGCATAAAGATATGAGATTTCCATCGGTTTCAGCAATGACTGGACCATAATCTCCAAACCTCCACTGTATCTGAATAAATCCCTGTATTTGAGTGAGATCAGAGTCTAGAGTAACAGATTGTCTCTCCATCACTGACACTGACTTTACAGCATCAGTATCCGCAACGAACACGCCTGCGGAACAAACAGAAACAGTTATTTACTCAAAGCATTCATGTTCAAAGGGAATCCTAAAGTAAACATAAACACACACTTACCCCACATTAGATATAAAAACAAAAAAATGCGTAAAGTTCCCTTCATTTTATTGCAATTTCGCACAAAATCAGATATCGATGCATAAACCCGACCGCCACACCCAACCTACTGTCAGCGTCAGAGACATTAACAAAACGAACTTAAAACTAACAGAGAGCTTTTCATACCAACAGTGACCGACAAATAAAAATACATTACTGATGAAAGAAGGAACAATAAGTTTATGCTTCTAAAATCTGGAAAAAAAATGCAGTGGAATGCTCCAGAAATCCTGCCGGCGGCGGCAGCAGCAGCCAGCATCTTCTTTTTCTTCTTCTTCAAGAAGCTTCGATTTTTTTTCCCCCGAATCTTTTGTTTCGAATCACTAGGTGTTCGGAGCTTGTAGGAGGCTTCATGTCATAACTGTTTCGAGACTTTTCGAAATTACAATGTTTTGTCGCTGAAGGCGATGATGATGTGAACCCGTGAATCATGCGATCTTTCGTTTAGCTGATAGAACAAACAAAATAAGCCCTGAAAATTGCTACAAGAACCCATAAACCCACACTTATTTAATGGTATCAGATTATTACTTAATTTATACATGACAGCCCACTAAATAAATAAATTAATAAAACCTTTGCACTGGGCTTGTTAGGTGCTGTTTTATGCATGTTTGGCCTGAGTTTTCGTTCCATTAACGACCGTAAAGTGTCACCAGCGTGTGGTGTTTTGAATGCTTCGAGAAAGTGAATCATTTTGCGAAGCAATTGGTTCCATTGATTTGAATCTTTGAAAAGTTTATTTCTCCGATCACTAACTATAGTCAAGCATTGCTGCCATCTGGTGTTTGCATGGGCCAGAGACCTTTTCACCTTTTTGCAAAAAAGCTCATATAGGCCTACACAGTAAATGAAAACAATAGATAAGGTAAACAAATCGATTGAATTGAAAACAAATAAATAAGTAAGTAAATAAATAAATAAATGAATTAAGTTTTGAAAAAAAACAATAAACTTTTAAACTGTTCAATTCTGAATTCTGATATTCTTTTCATACTAAAAAAAAGTGTTATTAAAATACATAATAATCATCGCTTAAAGCAAATAGATCACAATTGTTAACCTACAATATAAAATAAATGCTATTTATACATTTTTAATTGGAATAAAAAAAAATGTGATAATAAATAATGTTGCAAGTCAAACATTAAACACAGAGAGTAAATCATCAGAGATATTAAATATTATTATCAGGGAATATTGTACAAAAACACATGCAATGTAAAATTACTTTCTTTTTTTAAAGTTTGCATTCTTATAGATTCTATAAGGCAACAAAGCACACTACACAAGATAAAAAAGTATCAGTAACATTATATATACTAGTAGAATAAAATTCTGTAATTTTTTTTAAAGGTTTGTATATTTTAAAGTTAAATTCATCAATCTGGTGCACACTGAGAGCTCAAGATTAAGACCATGTTAGTGTGCTAAATTAAATGACTATTTCTCTGAAATCATCGTCTCATAGTGAAATGCTGTAATCATCTCCCCACAAAAACGTTGTAGATTATGCAAATGAAAAAATTATATGTGACTGCTGCCAGTTGATTTGCCAAATGCATGTTAACTTGGACAATATGCAGAAAAAGTTCAGCTCATTCACTGACCTGAGCTGCACTGAGATGCAGAAACACTGGATAAGCCGGTGATTCCTGTGAGCAAAGTGTGGGCTTCGCTTTGAAACACAATGCCTTGTGGCAGTTTTGATTTTAGTTCACTTGACAGCTATTTGTCGAAGCAATATGTTATTGATAAGCTACTGTATGACAAGTTTTAAAATATTTTCATTAATAAATTAATTCATTTTTAATTGACAAAAATGCATTACAGTTAAATAACACCAAAATGTAAAAAGTGATATTGAGCCGATTCAATTATTTCAGTATAGATATGTATCGAAACATTGATATGTATATATTCACCCCCAAATAAATGTTCTTTATTTTTCATATGAAATGCCATATTCAACTTAATTCTGAACAATTCATCATATTATGAATTTTTTTTCAGCAATCAAGTATTTTCTATTAGGCACTCTGTCACAGTCATTTTTTTACAAGGAATTTTTTGACAATTCCAAGGCCCTTTCCCACATAGCAACATTTTGTCGGCCCAGATCCGGCCCACATCTGGCACCCATGGACAGATGATCTGGCCCACATGCAGCGTGGAATGATGGCACTTGGGCGGACCGCTCCTGTTTGCCAGATTTGAGCCACAAGCAGGCCATAGCAATGCCACATGTCAGCCAAGAGTAAAGAAATTAAACAGAACTGGACCTTATCTGAGCCACAAAATATGTGTATATATTAAATATGAAGTAATTCCAGTCTTTATAAGCCTGTTAACAAGCAGAATCACTGAAGGAGAGTAGAGAACAGAAAAAGAGAAGAGCAGAAACACAAGAACTACAACTGACTTCAGCCGCAACCTTAGATGAAATCAATTGAAGATAAAAGAAGACATTAAATCTCTGGAGATGTCACCAGAGGAGGATTAAACAACTCCACAAACAGCTTTACCAGCTTCACTTGTAACTAACCAGACTGACTTTATTTCTGTTAGACATCTACATTTTTTTTTATTGAGAATAAACAGAGGTTTAACTCTAATGTGTTTCACCATAACAGTGATTAGTGTTTCCATTAGTTGGGCTCTTAACTCTTATTCTATCTTTTGTCTTTTTTGGCTGCTGTGATGGTGTGTTTGTTAAACACATTTGCAGCTTCAAACAATGCTAGAGTAGCTTGATATCAAGTGACGGCTGTTATCTGTTGTGGTGATATAATCATCATGAAGTACACTGGTTTACTAAAGTTTTTTTTAGTCTAGCAATTATGTTGCTCCAATGATACATTCATACAAACCCTGTGTTTCTGCCACATGAGATCCAGCAGTTTTGTAACAATCAGTTAAAATATTTTAACAAACATGAGCTTAAAAAACTTAACTTATGCTGACACACACAGATATAAACAATCAGCACATGAATCTCAACAATGGTGACAATCAAAAATATTTAGATAAACTGATCAAAAGCAAAAAATATAAGCAAATGTTTTGAATTAAACAAAATAATAGGACAATTCAGTTGCATAATTTATTCATGTTGCAATAATTGCTGGGGTTTTGTACTATGCTAGTACCCAGCATGCATTGCAGCAAGGTACATTTGATTCTCACCATTGTTGAGATTCATGTGCTGATTGTTGATGTCTGTGTGTGTCATCATAGATCGACTTTTTCATGTTTGTTAAAATCTTCTAACTGATTGTTGTAATATTGCTGGCTCTCATGTGGCAGAAACACGTGGTTTATGATGTGAATATATTAATGAAACAACTGTTAGATAAAACAAGCAAATCAGCCTCTTCCATGAGGATTATAAAACCATCAACAGATAACCGCCATCACCTGACCTCAATTAGTTTGCTTTGATGCCACAAATGTGTTTAACAAACACACTGTCACAGCAGTCAAAAAAGATAAACAATAGAATAAGAGTTAAGAGCCAAACTAATGGAAACACTAATCACTGTTATGGTGACACACATTAGAGTTAAACCTCTGTTAATTCTCATTAAAACTTTTGTAGATGTCTAACAGAAATAAAGTCAGTTAGTAATAAGTGAAGCTGGTAATGCTGTTTGTGGAGTTGTTTAATCCTCCTCTGGTAACATCTCCAGAGATTAAATGTCTTCTTTTATCTTCAATTGATTTCATCTAAGGTTGTGGCTGAAGTCAGTTGTAGTTCTTGTGTTTCTGCTAACATGCAGCTTCTCTTTCTCTGTTCTTTTTTCCTTCAGTGATTCTGCTTGTTAACAGGCTTATTAAGGCTGAAATTACTTCATATTTAATATACACAGATTTTGTGGCTCAGATAAGGTCCATTTCTGGTTAATTTCTTTACTCTTGGCTGACATGTGGCATTGCTATGGCCTGCTTGTGGCTCAAATCTGGCAAACAGGAGCGGTCCGCCCAAGTGCCATCATTCCACGCTGCATGTGGGCCAGATCATCTGTCCATGGGTGCCAGATGTGGGCCGGATCTGGGCCGACAAAATGTTGCTATGTGGGTTTATGACCTCAAAAGGAGAATTACTTTGAGTAAACAAACTGAATACTAGAATAAAGCAATATGCAAGCCACACAACACAGTCACAGCTGAAAGAACACAACTATCAACTAACAACTGAAGGATTGTTACAGAAAATATTTTAATAAATGAGAACACATACACATCGTAAATATTAAATACAGTACAGGGTTAGTTCACCGATAAAATGAAAATTATGTCATTAATAACTCACCCTCATGTTGTTCCAAACCAGTAAGACCTCCTTTTATCTTCGGAACACAGTTTAAGATATTTTAGATTTAGTCCGAGAGCTCTCAGTCCCTCCATTGAAGCTGTGTGTACGGTATACTGTCCATGTCCAGAAAGGTAAGAAAAACATCACCAAAGTAGTCCATGTGACATCAGAGGGTCCGTTAGAATTTTTTTAAGCATCGAAAATACATTTTGGCCCAAAAATAGCAAAAACTACGACTTTATTCAACATTGTCTTTTCTTATGAGTCTGTTGATCGATTGAATCGATTCATTCGTTATTTGGCTCAGCTCGGTGTTCATCTTCAGTTCTCTCTTCAAGTCAAGTCACCTTTATTTATATAGCGCTTTAAACAAAATACATTGCGTCAAAGCAACTGAACAGCATTCATTATGAAAACAGTGTCTCAATAATGCAAAATGACAGTTTAAGGCAGTTCATCATTGAATTCAGTTATGTCATCTCTGTTCAGTTTAAATAGTGTCTGTGCATTTATTTGCAATCAAGTCAATGATATCGCTGTAGATGAAGTGACCCCAACTAAGCAAGCCAGAGGCGACAGCAGCAAGGAACCGAAACTCCATCGGTGACAGAATGGAGAAAAAAACCTTGGGAGAAACCAGGCTCAGTTGGGGGTCAGTTCTCCTCTGACCGGACGAAACCAGTAGTTCAATTCCAGGCTGCAGCAAAGTCAGATTGTGCAGAAGAATCATCTGTTTCCTGTGGTCTTGTCCTGGTGGTCCTCTGAGACAAGGTCTTTACAGGGGATCAGTATCTGGGGCTCTAGTTGTCCTGGTCTCCGCTGTCTTTCAGGGATGTAGTCTTCACCGCTGTCTTCACAGCAGTTCAGTCAGTGTACTGTTTGAGTAAATGAATTACTCCGGGATATTGGTTTGTTTGAACACAGAGGGAGTGTCAGCCACATTAAAAAAAGCTAACATTTGTGGATTAATGCTTATTGGAGATGTGAACCATTTAAAATGATTCAGTTCGATTTGGTGAACTGGTTCAAGAGGATCCGGTTACATCAAGTGATTCGTTCGCGAACCGGATATCATTACACTGCAGTGTTTTGAACTATCTCTCATAACAGACACGGAAGAGAAGACAATGATGAATAAAGTCGTAGTTTTTGCTATTTTTGGACCAAAATGTATTTTCGATGCTTCAAAAAATTCTAACGGACCCTCTGATGTCACATGGACTACTTTGATGATGTTTTTCTTACCTTTCTGGACATGGACAGTATACCGTACACATAGCTTCAATGGAGGGACTGAGAGCTCTCGGACTAAATCTAAAATATCTTAAACTGTGTTCCAAAGATAAACGGAGGTCTTACAGGTTTGAAACAACATGAGGGTGAGTTATTAATGACATAATTTTCATTTTTGGGTGAACTATCCCTTTAATATTTAACATTTTTAAAGATTATAAATAATATATGTATACAGTATATTCCATGAGGGTAATTCATGACATAATTCACTCCTTAGAATTAACCATTCCTTTAAGGCAGAGCATACACAAAAACACATAGGAGAAAAGTGGTTGCTTTTGAGCTGGTACATCACGTGACTCACGTCCACAGAATGTTGATTAACGTCTTATGCATATGGCATCATATATATGTAGCCTATTCAATGCTCCAGATACGTTGATGCATCCACCATTTTGGAACAGGCAACTTGACATTATTCACCATAATTATCACAGATACAAGTATATCACTTGCTGTTGTAGACACACATGCTTAAAGGTTCTCAGACCGTTGCATATATCTATGTATGGCACACCTATCTGGCAACACTTCAGGAGTATTGAAGTCGTCATCAGATTGGTTGAATTATTTAGGATTTGTGGGAGACGTGTGTCGCATTCTTTAACTTTCTGTCTGGCAAATGCCAAACTCCTTCATCGAAGAAGAAGCTGTGAAGAAACAACTGTGACAATAAGCACTTATCAGTATCAACTAAACCTTGGATTTTCAAAACAGAAAATGTTAAATATTTATATTTTGCTGCATTGATTGTGTAAGATATGTCCAAGAGTTTTAAACACCGGCCTGTTATTGTTGTGACATTTTCACACCCCTAAACATGACGTGCCACAAAATGAAATGTTATTGATTGCTTTACCTGTTAGTCAAATGGTCTCTTGGGTGGGTTTTAGCCATTCAAAATGAACAAAGTTCCCAGACCTTCAGCCATCAGTCTGAAGGTCTGGCTATGCAAGACTAGGGTGGTTCTAGACCACAGTAACTGGGGATGGGGGGCAAGGCTTTAAGGGGGCACACTTTTAAAATGAATCTTAACCTACTTTCAGTATTATTCACTGAGTCATATTTCACCATGTCATGTATCACTGCAATCTCTAAAAGCTAGCTATAACAATTTCAGTTAAAATTAATGTTTCATTTATTTGACAAATATTTTTTTTATTGTAGTGTCAGGGGCGTCATGCACTGATTATTTTAGAAGGGGCACGAGTGAAGGGGGACATCTGTAAATCTTTGGAGGAGGAATACATATTTTGTCAGTCTGCGTGTCCTCTTTATTATAAATTGTACTTTATTTCCCCTCTCCTTTCCAAGGTATATTATTTTCAAAATAATTTAATAATGCACAATAAAACACAATGGCACTAAATGTTGTCGTGCTGCCCACAAGGCCATTGGCATCACACGAGTTTGACAGCTCAACAGCACATGGATTTATTTATTTATTTTCATAAAATCAGAATTATGTTGTTCAGCTCAACTCTTGATGATATCACAGTGATTGACAGTGGTCGGCTTGTCTTATTAAACTAAACTCATCCCCTGATGCTCATGCTCTTCATCAGCATCCTCTTTATTCAGGAGTGGTTTCACTTCAGTTGATTCATTCACTATGAACAAAGAAACAGAACAGAACAGAACAGAAAGAAAGAAAGAAAGAGTTATGTTATGTTATGTTATGTATACGCTTTAGTTATATCTAATTTGGCATTTTCAATTAATGTAGGCCTGTTAGATTATCTGATTATCAGGCCTATTGATATTATTTTATTTTTTAATTAATTTAATATTATAAATAATATTCCCCTGCAATAATTTCATAACGCATCACAGCATAACTGATGAACTGCAAGGATAAAAAAGATAAGACTAGCTTGACTACTCATTTTTATTGTTATTTTTGTAAAGGTCTTTCAAAACAGGTTTATTATACAAGGAATTATAGGCATAAAATTATTAACACTGCAATCATCAATAAAAAAGTTTTATTTCATGCACCGACTTGAAAATACTTTCACTTTCTAGTGAATCAACTGATGCCTTGTGTAACGGAGGCCAGCAAGTAGTGCTGTACAGGTAAACCTCACTCCCCGATCTCAAGAGGTGCACTAGCGACAGCCGCTAGTGGCTGTAGCCATAGCCTCCTTGTTAGTGCGTCTGCCTCTTATGCCGGAGACCTGGGTTTGAGGCCCACTTGGAGTGAGGAGTGGTGGAGAGGTCGAGAGGACCACCACACACTTGTGGTCTTGTTCACTTGAGAGCATCTGCGCGCGACAGGAAGTAGGAAGCAAGACTGTCCAGATCTTAAAAACGCCAACATGCAATGAAATGTCATACTTGATTACTGCTTACTTCTTACTGCCCAGTACACAGTGTATACTGCCTACTATTTTTTAAATAATAGTGTGTGAAACAGTATACAAAAAGCAACAAATATTTCAAAGAAGTATGCTATATTGTATCACATGACAAAACATTAATTCAGCACAGCTGCTGAGGTTGTTACCTCACAAATAAATGTACTGATCATTCTTTTTACAAAGGCTTGTTAATTAAGGATTCATACTAGTAAACAACGCTATTTTCCCCAGTGGATCTCATTTCATAATTAATGGACTTTACATACTGAACAGAACTAATAATAATTGTGTAAATAGGAGTTAGGTGGTACATATTTATATTTCAGTACTGTAGTACAATATAAAACAGTATGCAATAACATAGTGTGTTTAAATTATCATACTTAAAAATATTATTAAATGAATGCAACTTTATTGGGACAAAAACCTCCCTATACTGCTAACCACGCTGTATTATTAAGGAGATTTTTTATTTCCAATTTTCTAATATTTCCTTCATTTTTATTGAAAATAAATGCCTTTCTGATCTGATATGTAGTGGGAAATAGCCTTTAATTTGGTAACTTGGGTCGCTTCTGTCAAAATCTTCCATCACACGTCTTTAATACGCTGCGCTACCGATATTACAGATGAATGGGCATCTTTTAAAGTATACGAAACAATGTTTAGCCAGGCATTGGTGGGCAGAGTTATTGTAAATAGTCTTTGCCAACAAATTATTTATATATTATATTATTACAATATTTGTATTATTCAATATATTTGACATAATCTGTACTGTATAAAGCACAATGGAGATAAAGGTGACGTCATTTGACTTGATTGGAAAAGTGCTGTAGAGATTAAAGTACAGTTTATGTCCTACTTACAATATTGTTTTTAGATACTCAGCGGTAGTTTGTAGTTTACAGTAACATGTGTATCAAAGTGTGTTATAATTTGTAATTGTAAACATTTATAATTCCTATTCCCCGACTCCAGTTCACTCACACGTTTGAAGATGAAACATTACATGGAGCGCGTTGCGTTCTGGGAAACAGTATCCAATGCAGTATCTTTAGATTCATACATCAAATTTCAGCAAATGTAATCCGGACATTTCATGTAGGGCTGGGCGATATATCTAACGATATGATCATGCGCATCTAATCAGTAAAGCTGCTTCCGTGATCACCGCTAAAATCGCCATCACATAATTGGAGTGGCATTTAATAGACAGCAGAGGTGGGACTTTCAAGTCACAAGCAAGTCTTCAAGTCATATCCCAAGTCCTCAAAGGGTTAAAGCTAATTAGATAATTAAGTGACTAATTAAATGATGATTGTGCATTAATGATGAACACCTGCTGTTCTTGAGAATTACAGAGGATCAGATGTTGAGGTTTTATTGGTTAAAGTGATGCAACCATAATGGAGATCAGCGTGTGCTTTAGTGGGGCTCTTGACCCTTGACTTTCATGTTAGATCTCTTTATGTAGCATTGCATGTGGTGCTGTAAAGCAGAGAGAAGAAATTAATCTGTATGTGATAGGTGGTCAGATTACAATCAAATTGACATTAGCTCTATTTAAGTTTAGCATAATCAACCCAGTAAAACTACACTATGGAAAAAAATTAAAGTAAGTGAATTTTAAATCTACTAAGTGCATACAAAATTTGAAAAGCTATACTCTGTAGACACACACAGACATCAAGAACCAGCATATGACTCTCAACAGTGGTGACAATCAACAAAATGTTGCATGCTGGGTAAAACCTTAGTAAAAATTCCCGTCATGCACTGCAGTATGAAAAATTGTCACCACTGTTGAGGATCGTGTGATAAGTGTGTTTGCCTAAAAACCTGAACTGATTGTCTCCTTTTGTGTCTTTCAACATTGAAGCATTGTGATTTTTTTTAATTTTTACTTCAGTTCAGTAATAGCTGAGTGTCAGTCTACTATCCAAAGATAAACACTATTTCATGATGTTCAGTCATCATGAGTTATAAGCAGAAAAAGCATAAGATCATCTGTTACTGCAAGGTTCGACTCAGCAATGCATACATGTTTTTTTTGCGAAAACAATATTGCAATTGTTTTGAATCAAATTGGTTTGAATTAGTAAAAGGGTCAAGACACTACTTAAAGCAAACCTTGACCACAATTATGGTGACATAGGTTTTTTTTTCTTTTACTTTTTTTTCAGTTGAAGGCTGTGGCTAAATTCAGTTGTAGTTCTTTTGTTTCTCTTTACTTCAGTGATGTTGATTGTTAACAGCAGATGTTCATCACTAATGCACAGTCATCATTTAATTAGTCACTTAATTATCTCTTTAGCTTTAACCCTTTGAGGACTTGAATATGACTTGAAGACTTGCTTGTGACTTGAAAGTCCCACCCCTGATAGACAGAGCCGTAGATCGCTGACAAGCCACGCCATATCGCGTTCATATCGAAGGCGATTCATCTGCGATAATGAACGCGATATGGCGTGGCTTGTCAGCGATCTACAGCTCTGTCTATTAAATGCCACTCCAATTATAAGCAGGTGATGGAGATTTTAGCGGTGATCACGGAAGCCGCTTTACTGATTAGATGCGCATGATCATATCGTTAGATATATCGCCCAGCCCTAATATAAACACTGAAGCATTGTTAAAAGTAACACTGATGCAGAGTTGAAGTTAATGAGATAATTAAGAAGTTAATTGAGTTATGATTGAGCATTATTGAAGACACCTGATGTTAACAAGCAGACTCACCAAACGAGAAAAATCACAATTTGTGTGTCACCATTATAGTGGTCAGTGTTTGCTTTAGTTGGGATCTTGAACCTTCAGTTATTTACTTTAGACTTTGTGGGGCTGTGGTAACAGAATTATAACATACGGACCAGAGCAAAGACAATCATGTGTGCTATTGATTGTAGTTTGAGCTAATTGTCATGTAGCGTCCTGAATGCGTAAGTTCAGGTTTCTTTAATGTACACATAAATTAAGTAAATAAAAAAAAACAGATAACAATCCAGCATTTTTTTGGCATAATGTGACATGTTTTTAAAAGTTAGTTCTACATAAAGAAAAAAAAATCTTTAGTTTAGACTAGGGCTGGGCGATATATCGAACGATATGATCATGCGCATCTAATCAGTAAAGCTGCTTCCGTGATCACCGCTAAAATCTCCATCACCTGCTTATAATTGGAGTGGCATTTAATAGACAAAGCCGTAGATCGCTGACAAGCCACGCCATATCGCGTCCATTACCGCAGGCGATAATGAACGCGATATGGCGTGGCTTGTCAGCGATCTACGGCTCCGTCTATCAGAGGTGGGACTTTCAGAAAAAGCATAAGATCATCTGTCACTACAAGGTTTGATTCAGCAATGCACACGTTTGTTGCAAAAACAATATTGCAATTGTTTTGAATCAAATTGCTTTGAATTAGTAAAAGGGTCAAGAGACTACCTAAAGCAAACCCTGACCACAATTATGGTGACATAGTGTTTTTTTTTTTTTTCAGTTGAAGGCTGTGGCTAAATTCAGTTGTAGTTCTTGTGTTTCTCTTTACTTCAGTGATGTTGATTGTTAACAGCAGAAGTTCATCATTAATGCACAATCATCATTTAATTAGTCACTTAATTATCTCATTAACTTTAACCCTTTGAGGATTTGGATATGACTTGAAGACTTGCTTGTGACTTGAAAGTCCCACCTCTGCTGTCTATTAAATGCCACTGAAATTATGTAATGGCAATTTTAGCGGTGATCACGGAAGCAGCTTTACTGATTAGATGCGCATGATCATATCGTTAGATATATCGCCCAGCCCTAGTTTAGACACACAGACATCAAGAATCAGCGTGAGCATCACAACAACGGTGACCATCAAAAAAGCATGTTGTAGCCAATAAAAACTCATCCATGGCTCCCATCATGCATTGCGGCATGAATAAATTATGAGCTGAACGGTCTTTAACTTTTTATTCTAACTATATTTTATTTTTGCTGTTTTTATGTGAATTTTTAGTATCTAGTTTTGTGATGTTCAGAGTAGATCTGTTTATCTGGATACGCTGATTCTTGTTATCTGTGTGTGCCTAAATTAAACACTCTTTAATAAAAAATAAAATAAATCGGAATCACTTGCAAAAGATGGCTACAAAATGTACAGAAAATGCAGACGCTTTCATTGTGGAAGCAAAGCGGTTACAATCAATAACGGAAGTTTTATTTAGAGAAAACACTGTAAATTAGTTCAGTAATTCAGGTCAAACAATGATTACATTAAAACATAATCATCACCACCCGATGACTTTTGCTGTTGGCTTGTTAAACAAAGTTTAAAAGTAAAAAGCCACAAGCCAAGATCCCAACTAAAGCAAACACTGACCACTATAATGGTGACACACAAATTGTGATTTTCTCGTTTGGTGATTCTGCTTGTTAACATCAGGTGTCTTCAATAATGCTCTATCATAACTCAATTAACTTCTTAATTATCTCATTAACTTCAACTCTGCTTCAGTGTAACTTTTAACACTGCTTCAGTGTTTATATGAGTCCATACTCAGAGTGTTAAATTAACACTGGAGATTTTGCTGTGTAGACATTTTTTGCCATGTACTTTTTGTGTAAACAATCAATTACGGAAACTCAACCATGGAGACTAAAGCAGCTTTAAAACACAAGAGTGCCATTATTTAGCTTGAGTCAGTTCAGTGCTGGTTCAATTCAGATCAATACCAGTGTGAAGTTCACCAGTTTGAAACAAGTTTAATTCAACTCTAAGCAGCTGTACAGAAGGCAGAAGTTCCCTTATACAGTTAATTTAGTGTTGATTCAGTTCAGTAATGGTGTTGAATCCTTTATCAATGTTGAGAGAGATCAAGACTGTTAGTATCAGACTCTCACTGACTGACATCACAATTTACACTCGACATCAAATAATGAACAATACAACTGCTTGTTTGCTTACTGAAAATTAGATTTGTTTTTTACTATCTCTTGTCAGCTCCTCTGCCTGTTCCTGTCATCAGCATTTACTGTCCAAAAAATTCATCATCTTCTTCATCTTCATCACAGCAGAATTGTTCGCTGCTGTGTTCAGTGGTGAATCTGGGTCATGTGACTCTCTCCTGGTACAAAGGAAACAGTTTATTGTCCAGCATCAGTGTGTCTGATCTCAGCATCAGTTTCTCTCTTCCTCTGGAGGTTGAGTGTCTGGATGATTCCTACAGCTGTGTGATTAACAATCCCATCAGAAACCTGACCACACATCTGGACCTCAGTCAAATCACATGTTCAGGTATCTCAGTGGTCCTCTATATTTATCTTCTTTCCACAAACTAGACAAATCAAGTTTCTGTTTTGTAACGTTGCTCATTTCTTCTCTCATAAGACTGTCGCTGTTGCGGTTCTACTGAAGCTGTGATCTGATTGGCTCTCTCTGCTCTGGTGGGCGTGGCTGCTGTTTATGACATCAGATCCAGAAATCTTCAACAGAAGAGAGAGCAGACTTCACCATCAGACAACGATTGTTCAGATTTGCAGGAAGCCAGAGATCTTTTTAAACCACTGTCCTCTGATTTTGAACCTATTCATGTCTTCATCCCTGGATAATACGTCTGATAGCAAGTCTGTCATTTAAAAGTCACATTTCTACTAATAGTGTCTCCAAGTGACCATTTACCTTTACAATCTGTACATTTTAGTCACTGCACTAAAATGACTGTTCAGAATTACTTATTAATACCGTTTTCCAAATAATGAAGATTTGTAATACTACTGTAGCACCGTGGATAATTTAGAAAATATCATGTGAACAGGTCTTAAAGGGTCATATAATGCTGCTAAACAGATCATTGTATTAGGTGTAATGAAATGTGTTTAAGGTAAAAAAAAAAAGATATATATATATATATATATATATATATATATATATATATATATATATATATATATTTTTTTTTTTTTTTTCACAACCTGTACATTATTGTTTCTTTTCTATGCCCCACCTTCTGAAATACATTTTTACAAAGCTCATCGTTCTGAAAAGCGAGGTGCTCTGATTAGTCAGCTATCCAGTGCGTTGAGATTGGCCGTGACTTTAGTTCTTCACACAGTGTGTTTGCAATCACGACCCACGTTTACTGACCAACCAATAAAAATGCTACATGAAATCAATGACATGGCGCTAAAACATAAACCTGCTTATCTCAAGCTCTTATTTCTTCCCCTTTCGCCGCTCCCACTTTTTTTCAGCACACATTAAAAACTACAACTGTCAAAATGTGATTCATTATGCTTTTTTTGTTTACCACTAGCACATGCTAATGATGTTTTATTCTTCTATAGCAGTGTTTCTCAAACTTTTTCAGCCCAAGGACCACTTTATCTTCCATTTTTTTTCTGAGGACCACCTAACAGAATCCCACTCTAACACGCCCCCAAAAACCAACAAAATAGGAAGGATAAGCTAAATTTAAGTTTAATATGTGACTGTTTCAAGTCAAAAACTAATTATTCAAACACAAATGCAATGATATGATCAGAAATTATTATATTAATTTTTATTTAATTTGAACAAGTAAATGCGAAATGAGTTGCAGCTTAATACGAACAACAAACTGCACATGTGGAAAAAAAAAAAAAACTACAATTAAACATACTGTAACAGCCTAGGTCCCACTTAATGCCATTCCAAAGAGCCATTAGTTTAAAACTGAGGTGGTGGGTATAGTAAGTCTATGGTTGTAACTATGGTAACAATAAAATGCTGAAAAGAATGTTCCCCTTAATGTCCAATATCACTGAAATTATTGGGATTTTACAAATGAAACAAAAACTAGTACATTACAAAACTAATTGATCTGTGGATTTTAGATTTTGAGATTACCATATAAAACTTAACGTGAATATTAATATAATGAGATGGGTGTTGCTGCTTATCACACATCCGTTTCTGAATGTCTGGCTCCAAAGAGGAGAGTTTTAGGTCATCTTTTTGCGGACCACTAGGGGGCGATGGCAGACCACTAGTGGTCCGCGGACCACACTTTAAGAATTACTGTTCTATAGAAACGTGTGTTGTAGCCTACGAGTCAGTAGGTGTCATCATCGTATAGTCTACATGCACGTCGTACCCAAGTTTATTAGATCCATGTCGCACAGTGTGACTAGTAATGATCTTATAGGATTGCTAAAATCATGCAGTGTGTAGAAGGCTTTAGGCCCGCCCTGAGTGAGCTGTCATCAGTCCGCCATTGTTTCACAGTCGGAGAAGATGTATAACTCCTAAGCGATTGAGGTGTTCTTTTGTTGGATGTAAAAATTAACATAGCAGTCATTATTCACTCCCAACATCTGAGCTGCTGAAGATGCAATTTACACATAGATATTTACACATATCTGTTTATTGTCAGATGTAGTAACTATAGTAGCCATGTGTGGGGGCTGCTGTGGCCTAATGGTTAGAGAATTGGACTTGTAAGCAGAAGTTTGCAGGTTTAAGTCTCGTTGCTGGCAGGAGATGTAGGTGGTGGGGAGTGAATGAACAGCGCTTTCTTCCACCCTCAATACCCATGGCTGAAGTGCCCTTGAGCAAGAGTTGCTCCCTGGGAGCTGGATCCATAGCTGCCCACTGTTCAAGGTGTGTGCGTGTGTGTGCGTGCTTGGATGGGTTAAATGCAGAGCACCAATTCAGAGCATGGGTTACCATATTTGGCAAATGTCACGACTTCATCTTAACCACAGCACCTATTGGTGCTTGTTGCTAGAAACTACTGTGAAACGCTTCGTATAAACCCTCAGATAAGGGTGATAGTTAAGATCGGCAGTGCACATGATGTTTTTTAGATATCATTTGTTATCCACAAACACTGGTGAAATGGAAACAATTGTTTTATATTTCATTTATTGATAAAATACGATCAGCAAGCAACAAGTTTTTATTGCCAAATAAAGTAAAGGAAATACATGTAAAAGAAAAAAATTGCAAAGATATTATCCCTGTAGGCCTAATGCTTTTCTTAATAAACTGGAATTTCACACAGTGTTCTTTCAGTAATTATGTGTGAAGGGGAAGCAGAATTTCTGCATGTGTGAGCTCCTTTGATAATAAATACTTCCACTAGGATACGTCTGTGTGTTCTCGCTCATGACTTCCTCTTCCTCTTTTTTTCCTTTTTAACTACCCTGCTGACAAAAGAAATTAAATAAAATAAAAAAATAAAATAAAAATAAAAAATACCAATACAAACCATCACAGAAATCCTAATGCTTTGCAAATAATGCTTTACACTAAAAATACCATTATAAACATTACAAACCATCAACTTTTAACCATTGAAACCAATAAAGAATTCCAGTGGTTTTAACAAGCAAGGTGACCAGTTACCAGTAAAGACCCATAGGGACCAATACAGTTTCCATTTAAACCAATATAAGCCCCATTATAACCAGTAAAACATTAAAAATGTTGTTATGGTGTTTTTTGTTTTGTTTTTTTTTTCTTGCAGGGTCTTGCATTCCTCTCCTCTTTGTAATGCAATTAGAAAACATGCCCTATATATATATATATATATATATATATATATATATATATATATATATATATATCTATATCTATATATATAGATATAGATATAGATATAGATATATCTATAGATATATATATATATATATATATATACACACACACACACACACACACACACACACACACACACACACACTCATTTAATCTGACTTTGACCAGTCTCCGAATCAGGAGCAGACGGAGGAGTGAGAAAATGAGAAGCACATAGAAATCGAGGACAGGCTCCACCCATTACATCTAGAGAGGAGGAGCTGGACGTCATTTGATTATTTCACTCCTCCCCTCATCATAGCTGCCTACTGTCTAAAAGTCATCTCAGACGAGCTTGTATATTCACACTTCCTAGAGATCTTTACTGAGCTACTGTACAACAGACCAGCAGCATCTTCAGCTCTTTCTAGCTTTATTACGAAACGTTCAGTGTTTATTATGAATTTTATGTTCTTGTAGCCTACATTTGTATGTGCGTGTGTTAAAATTGCAGCCATTACAAAATTAGGAACTGTTGCCAACTGAAATCATTCAGCGAAATAGCAAAGAAAATATTTGACATGTTTATACTCTTCTGTCTGAGCTTATGGAGTGGTAAGTGTTTATTCTATTCTGTGTATTATATTTGTCCACATAGCCGACACAAACATTAACTTATTTCCTTCTTTCTTTTTATGTGTTGCAAGACTAAACCTAATACTCTCAACTATTTATTCTTTGTGTTATTTTGTAATTTTCTTAAAACAGTTTAAAAATGACAAAAACGCCATACTCTGTTTGTTGATCAGGTGTGTTTGGTGATGATGCAGTGAAGTCAGAGTCAGTGATGGAGGGAGAATCAGTCACGCTAAACCCTGATGTTAATACAATTAATGAGCTACGGTGGCACTTTATACAAAACAACAAGAAGATTCTCATCGCTATAATCAACAGACAGAACGAAAAGAAAACAGTTTATGATGATGCTCTTGATGGGAGATTCAAAGACAGACTGAAGCTGGATCAGACTGGATCTCTGATCATCACAAACACCAGAACCACAGACTCTGGAGAATATACAGTAACCGGAGGCCAAAAAGAGAAGCCGCTCAGCATATTCAATCTCACTGTCTACGGTGAGCAGAGAATTACTTCATACACATCTTTTGACTATTCTCAAATGATAGACAATCCTGCGATGATAGATTTATATTCATGTGCATTTTATATAATACTTTTATTGTTTTTTTTTCCCTCATAACTTTGTTCTCAACTTATGTTTTCTGCAACTTTATTTACATTTGAAATATCAAATGACAGACATTTATCACATCATTTTATTATACCGAACTGTATTCATCTTCTCATGTTTTCAGCTCCTGTGCCTGTTCCTGTCATCAGCAGAGACTCTTCTCAAAATTCATCATCATCATCAAATTGTTCATTGTTGTGTTCAGTGATGAATGTGAGTGATGTTTCTCTCTCCTGGTACAAAGGAAACAGTTTATTGTCCAGCATCAGTGTGTCTGATCTCAGCAGAAGTCTTTCTTTACATCTGGAGTGTCTGGATGATTTCTACAGCTGTGTGGTGAACAATCCCATCAGAAACCAGACCACACATCTCAACACTGAACTCTGTCAGCCATGTTCAGGTATGTCTGTGATAATATTTAGTGTTTATGAACACATTCACTCACAATAACAACACTCTCCTTCACATCCTCCAGACTCTGTATCTCTGATAGTGTTGATCTCTGCTGCTGCTGCTGGTTTTCTGTTGATTGTAACTACAGTTTGTTTGTGTTTTCTTTCAGAGAGCTACAGAGCAGGATAATGTGGTGTACGCATGGAGTCTCATTACGTTGATCAACTCTTGATCAAAATGTGATTCTGTTTTTGATTACTAACTTTATCCCAAACACAGAGACAGGAGACAGAATCACATGTTCTTTGTGAATAGAGATAAATGCCCATTAAATGTGTTTTTGTCATAGTTACACATATATTTGAAAAAAGAAAGATTACTGTTATTATTTCACTCTCTGCCAGAATATTTTTGTGAGTTTGCCTGTCTGTGCTCTCTCTCTCTCTCTCTCTCTCTCTTTCACACTCCCTTTCTCTCCCCTCGTCCTTTCCCTTCCTCTCTTCTGTGCTCTCTCTCTCTCTCTCTCTCTCTACTCTTATCTCTCTCTATCTCAATGTCTACACACATCCGCACTCTTGTATGTTTCCTCATGAGTTCAGATGTTCAGAACAGGACGGGGGCTATAGGCCCGAAGGTTATTGAGTTTGGTCTTTGCCAGATGTGCTCCTAATATGGTCAGAACTTTCTGCCCATGTTCCCATTTTATATAACATACAGATGTAATATGTAATAGACATTCCTATTTGATGAAGTGTACAGTTCTTATTGGTGATCCCCTACACCACCCCTGACAGTGTATTTGTATATTCTACTGATGTAATAATAAACTTTGAAGAAGTTTGTGAACAGACAATTGGCTTCATGTTCATAATTCTTTCCATAAACCCATGCACGGACTGAGAATAGTCGGACAGCATTGATAAAGATGAAGAGGTGAAATATATATTTAACAATTATAAAAGGACATTTTCACTGTGATGTCATAGAACTTTTGTTTTAAACAGATACAGACAGGACTGGACTGGAGTTCAAATTCAGCCCTGGAAAAATCACGCCCATTCGGGTTTCCTTTGAATGTTTTGCTGGGGTTAGTGTCTTAAAATAGGACAGAAAGAAAGAAAGAAAGAAACAAAATATATATTATTGAAAATACTGCATTTCTTCAAATAGCAATGCACATTTGACAGTGAAACAGATTTTGAGCTGTAGAATGCAGTAAAGGAAATCTTGATGCATGTTTGTATTTGTCAGTTCTTGTTTGTTGTTGATGAAGAGTTGAAATGAATGAACATGACGAGTTATGCTACAAAAGAAGAAGCAGCAATTTTTCCCCCGAAATCTGAAAGAACGTAGTGAAACCTCTTTTCTTTTAAGGCGACAGTTACTTTTTTCCCTTTTATGCACATGATCTGAAACTATAATAGTGTGTTAGCGCCATCTGCTGTTTGCACAAATTGCCTTTTTTTCTTCATCAGTCAATCAACACAGCTGCACTGGAATGGACAACAAAAGGAACATTTTTATAAAATCTAAAATCAACAGTAGCGTATACAACACTGTAAATAGAAAAATAAGTTTAACAATTTATTTCGAATAATGACTTACCAAAGCTTTGTCTAAAATATTTAATAGTTATATTAATATAGTATGAAAGTAATAGTTTACAGAAAAAAAATAAAATAAATATGCGTGATGATGATGATGAAGGTCATATGATGCGATTTCAAGTTTTTCTTTCTCTTTGTAGAGTTACAAGCTCTTGGTGCATAAAGAAGATCTGTAAAGTTGCAAAGACTAAAGTCTCAAATACAAAGAGATATTCTTTATAAAAGTAAGACTCGTCCATGCCCCCCTGAAACGGCTCATTCTAAAAAGACTATAAAATGACAGTACAAGTCATTATAATCAGGAATTATGCTTCAGAAATGCTTCATCTGTAATGGGTTTTGTTGGTTCTGTCTCGTCTTTCCAGGACACAAAGCATCACAGTTTGTAAAGGAAGTAACATTTCCGTCACACGCTTGAGGTGTTCGACCAATCACAACACACTGGATAGCTGGCCAATCAGAGCATACCTCGCTTTCAGAACGATGAGCTTTGTTAAAAAAACATGCATTTCAGAAGGCGGGGCATAGAGGAGAAACAATAATGTACTGTATGTGAAAAATTATGTTTTTTTTTAACCTTAAACTGCATGAACACATTTCATTACCAAAATATTTCACCAAATACATAAAATAAATTGTATTTTTAGCAGCATCATATGACCCCTTTAAAAACATTCTTAAATGTGAGTTTAACAGCTAACCACATTATAATATTTCTTTCTTTTTTCTTCATATAAGCAGAAAAATGTTGAGTTCAGTGATTGGCACGTCTTATTAAACTGAAGTCCCCTGCTGCTCATCCTCTTTATTCACCAGTGGTTCCTCTTCAGTTGATTCACTCACTGTGGAATATAAAAGAAAATAGAGAACACAGGAATTAAAAAGAAAGAAAGAATCAGTTCTGTTACATCTACATCTACACATGGATGATTTTACAGCTCCACTCAAGAGTCCCTATACATGCTGAAAACAACAGAACATGAAACAAAATATGATGACTGTTGTTTTACAGATGTGCAAGCTGACTCTATTGAGTATATCACTCAAAAAATTTGATTTTGAGAGGCCAAAAGCATGAATGCAGTTAATGACCCAATAATTAAAGGGGTCATTGGATGCCCATTTTCCATTAAGTTGAAATGCTCCTTTAGTGTCTTACTGAAAAGCCTATAACATACTTTGGTAAAAAATTCTCAATGGTAGTGTAAAAAATTAAATAAATAAACACATAATTTTTTGCCCTGTCAAAACCGCCCCGTGAGAATACTAAAATGAGCTGTCTTCCAATTGTTTTATGTATGGATAAATAAATACAAACTTACATCAAAGACAAAATTACATCACAATGCACGTTTTGGTGAATATGCTAGTAAGCACTGTTGGTTAGGCTGGTTATAAGGTTATCTGTAGAAAACATTTTTAGGAAGGAGCTCATATTAGCAGCCAGAATTGTGTTTCCAATTATTTATTTTCTTTAATATTCAAAAAAAATAAAAAAAATAAAAATAAACAAGTGTAGGCCTATTTTTTGATGTGAATGTCCCAAGGAACAGGAACAGGATGTGAAAATGTCAGATAAATGTTCATGTAATATATTTTGGTTACATTTGCAGGTTAGTAAAAATGTGGATGGTTCTTTAAACAGCTATTGCAGAGACTCAGAAAAAAAAGGTCTTACTTTTAGAAAAAAAAAAAAACAGACTAATATGTAAATCTCTTTAAAAAAATTTAATTGCTCTTTTCAGTCTGTGTTTTGAAATGTGGCAGTTACTGTGCGTACACAAAAGCGTAAATTCAAACGGTAATGCAAGATTTGCAACTGCATTTCAATTAGATCACAATTTCGGAATATTCCTCCATAAAGAACAATAACTATAAAGATAAATTACTAGCATCCACACCAATATTGTTTCTGTTCAGTATAAGAGCATGGTGCAGTTTTGTAATTTCAAACCTTAAACGCTCAAGCTCTTCAAAGCATGATGGATTCTGATTGGCTGTCAATATTTTTATCGCTCACCACCAGGAAATATTATATTGTTCTGTATCGTTATCATTTTAGTTGGGTAGACTCTATTCTTTTGAACTTTTACAAATATTTCTTTATTGTTATCTTCCATGGTGTTAGCATAATTTATTCTAGTAATTTAAAAAGGGAACTAATTCAAATGAAAAACATTAAACTCTAAAAGTAGATTAATTGCGGTTCACCCAGTACATGATTATTCTTCTACTCACCAGTGACAGTAACAGTGAATCTCATGTATTCAGTTCTTCTGTTTTTGCGGCTGATCTGTAGTTTGTAGAGTCCGGAGTGAAAGGTCCTGATGTTATTGATGAGGAGATCTCCAGTCTTCGTATTCAGCACCAGTTCGCTTCTGAATCTTCCATCAGCAACATCACATTCGATATAATCTTGATCTGTATCATCTTTTTTACTGGTCTCTTTTCTGAATTCAGTGAGTTTGAGATCCTCAAACCACCACTTGATCTCATCCCCTCTCTGTAGTTCAGTATCAGTCTCTAGATCGACAGATCTCCCTTCTGTCCCCGACACCATCTTTTCTTCAGCTGTCACAGTGGCACACGGAAGCAGAGAACAGAAATATGTTCATAAGATCAAGCTTAAATTTACAAAGTGCATGTTTTAGCATGTTGTTAAAGGGGTCATATGATGCGATTTAAATTTTTCCTTTCTCTTTGGGGTGTAACAAGCTGCTCTTGAATCGATAAAATCCCTAAAATTGCAAAGACTAAAGTCTCAAACCCAAAGAGATCTTCTTTATAAAAGTTAAGACTCATGTTTAAGCATGTTGTTAAAGGGGTCAAATGATGCGATTTCAAGTTTTTGAGATTTTCATGAGATTTTGTCGTGTTGTGAAGACAGCGTATGGTTCTGAAAGCAAAACTACTTTGTTCTTCCAAAAGAGGACACGACTAGAAATCAGTGGTTAAGTTGTATTTAAAACACTGTTCCAGAACAGTCCACCCCTATATATTGAGATGTGTGCAGAGCATTTTACAGAGGACTGTTTCCTGAACCTGGGAAGCTGTGCACAAATGCTGTTTCTATAAAGTGGGGCAACTTTAAGGATTTAAGGATCTTATCTATTCACAAACAGCTTGTAACACTCCAAAAGGAAAAAGAAAAATTTGAACTTGCATCATATGACTCTTTTAAGCAAACATAAACAAGTAAAACTAATGAGCAGATAAGAGGCGACAGATTCATTGACACTTGACATTTCTTTTTCTTGTTTTACATCTACATCTGTGAGGTGAGATGAAGAGCACAGGCAGACCAGCTACAATTCAAAACGGCCAAAAGAGAGCAGGATTATGATTTTAGGACTAGTGCAACCTGTGCGGTCACAGATGTTATTAAATACTGCAGTAAAACAGTCATTAGAAGGTCTTGTGGTAACAAAATTAACTGTTGACTATGGAAAATCATATTATACATTTAAACTCTACTGTGTCATGATAAAGCTCATGTTACACTTGCTGTATGAGTTGAAACACTTACCCATTAAACGCTTTGGATCACAGATTCTGTGGCGATAGTAAAAAGTAACAGCAGCTCCAGCTGCAGCTATCAGTAAAGGAGTAACACATATTCCTGCAGCAGCACCTGAGGACCGTTCTGGTTCTGTAATGATAAAGAGAGACAGGAACAAACACTTTAAACATCAGTACTGTTTAACATGAGAAGATCTGATAACTACATCTCTATTAATGATCCTTAAATTCATTTTAACATTGAAACAGTAGTGAAGATTAAACAATTAAAATAGTGTAACATTATTATCAGAAATCCGAGTCTGTATTTATCACACATTTTAAGCTTAGATTTCTTCTGGGAAAGAAGTTTTGAGCTCTGAACGTTAAAGTATAAAGTCATGAAGTTTATTTGAAAAGGAAAATCTGATTCCTCATGATTCTGACATCATCACGTTACAGACAGCTGATGAACAATCAGATCTGAATCTTTCTAGAGCTGTTGTATAAAATCAACATCACGCTTGCCATCGTGCTGCTGTTCTGAGTATCAGTCATGTGATCACCTGTGGACCAATCACAGCTGTGATGATAATCAGAACAACAGCATGACTGTGATATTGTGAAACTAAAACTATGATAGACTGCTGAACACAGTGTAGCTAGTGTTTTGTTTACTGCACCTTAAAAATCTGTTTAATTCAATTTCATTTATTAAGTAATACACATGTGAAAACAACTTATTAGAACATGTATTCTCACCTAAAACAGTAACAGTGAAATCCTTAAATAAGGTCCCATCGTAGAGGTCGACCTGTATCTTATAAAGTCCAGAGTGTTCAGTTCTCATGTTCCTGATGGTCAGAGATCCAGTCGTTTTATTCAGCTGCAGTCTGTCTCTGAATCTCTCATCAGTGTAACTTAACCATTTAGAACTGTCAGCAATGATTGGACCTTCAACTCCAAACCACCACACAATCTTAATAATTCCCCATATGTGAATGAGACCAGGGTTCAGAGTGACAGTCTCTCCCTCCATCACTGACACGTTCTTCACTTTTTCTGTTTCAGCACCAAACACACCTGAAGAACAAACAGAAACACTTTCTCAGAGATTTAACTCACAGAACATTGTACAAATTTAACACATCATTTAGTCTTGTCCTATAAACACAAGCTACAAATAAACCTTGGAGCAGTCCAATAAATTAATGAGAGAAAATCTTTATTATTAAATTGCATATATTTATTTAGATAGACACCTTTATAAATACAAAGCTACATATAAATGAGAAATACGTCGTAAGTAATTGCTCCTACACAGACAGTAACATGAGACGTGATGTGTTAAGAGAATTTTTTTAATGTAAAATTGCTGCATCTGATTATGGACAGACAACGAGAAAGAAAGGATTAGGTCAACAGGATTGAATTTGTGAAGTGAAAATTATAGTTTTTATTTATTAAAAAAGATAAAATCAGACCCTTGGGGTAAGATGACCCACCTAGACTTGGCATAGAAGGCCAATGAGTGAAATGGCATTTTTTATACGGATTCGCTGAAGAATTAGTCTAGACTTGTTTATATGACGAATGTGATCGCTGTTAATATCATAAACTCCAGGATTTAAAACTCTTACATTTCTGGCGTAAAAGTGAAACTATTTTTTTTTTAATAATAAAATAAGCAGAAATCGTACACTTACCCCACATCAGTAATAAAAACAGCCCGGTACTGAAAAAGATCTTCATATTGTTGCTGATTCCAGAGTCATTTCGATGATTTGATATATTTCGATGAATATTATAACGTTACATTCACCCGATGGGCGGCGATAACTGTTCACAACGCCACTAAACTATGAGATTGTACCCCGACTGTGACTGACTAATGAATTTATTAGTGTTTTATATGATACAAAAATGCATATAAGTTTCTGTTCACAAATCTGACATGCCATAACCAACCGCAACAGACCGCTATTCAACCATAGACAGTAAAAGAACTCCTCAAAAGAAGACTTTTCTTCTTTTTCATCGTCTTTTTCTTCGTGGCGTTTAATGGAGGATGGCATTCAACTGTTAGATGCATTACCGCCATCTACTGATTAGGAGAGTGAATCAGGAGCCTAATCTTCACTAAATTATATCATATAATCCTGTGTCCTTTAAATAACGCATTAAAAAGGAAAAGTTTTTATCCCCTGTTGTTTATCAAATTAAGTTTTTCTTTATTTTCCTTGAGGCCATCAATAATCTATTTCTCTTCCTGGAACCACCACCACCAATTCCTGTTGATCCTGTCTCTGGGTTATTAGGCTACTGTCAGTAAAGATTTGAGTATAGTTTTTATATACTTCTGCAACGTGGTCATTAAACAACCCAACCAAATCAGCACATGATGCCAATCTACCTCTGGACATTTCATCTTCCATGGGGCCTTGACTGAATTGTAGAACTAATTTTCATATCAATCACCCCGAGATCTTTTGCTATTTTGTTCCCTATATGACCAACGTTGTCCTTTTTACTTCTCTCTTTCATCCTACATTCCTTCAGCGCTTATTTTGTGGGATAAAAGTCATTGTGCCTCTGCAAATTCAACCAGTAGATTTCTATCAGACGCTTCGTTCTTACTCCAGTGGCATTTCTCCTAGCTCTACCAGTATAGCTGAGACAAACGATGTCTTACAAGCTCCACTACACACTCACAATACCTGAGTCTGAATTACATCCAATTCTTTTTAGGTGAGATCTGCTGATGTAAACACTATTCTGCCATAGTCCACTGTAGATCTATTTAAGGCCACATCAATTATTTTCAGTGACTGGCAACTTGCACCCCATTCTCTATAACCTTAGTATATTATGTGATCTGTGTTTGATCAGGAAATATCAACAGACTTATAGCAGCTCATTTTTCTCACTAAACTCTTATTAAATGTATTTTACATTAATCATAATCTGAGAAGGATTCATGAAATGGTCCCCTCCAAGTAATATTGAGCTTTTAGAAACTTCCACATAAAATACATTAATTATACTTATTTTTATTTTCTTCTTAGAATTTTTATTTATTTTTTTCACAGTGAATGTAATGACTCGTGGTATGTATTCCTCTCTTGTATTTTGTTTTGGGCTGTTCGTCCCTGAACACAAAGCAAGGCCTTCTTCTTTGAAGAGCATTCAGCAAATATGTGTCTGGTGAAATAAATGTATTTTTTAGCAAAATATACACCTGCAAATATTTGAATATATATTATGTTTCATCAGTGATTGCTCTCAGTCTGATTAATGCAGATGATGTTACTTTAGTGTCCTCTTGTGACTGAATATGAAAACAGATTCAGGTTTAACTGATACTCTGTGATGTTTTAGGCCTTTTGAACACTGATGGAAGTTAATATGAACTTATTTGAAGTGTTTGTATATTAATTAATATCCAAGCCTTTTTCAAGTAAAGTCTGTTCATTAGTAATATTTGAAAAGCATCAAGTCAGATATTCTGGGTATCCAAGACCAAGTGTGTTTATCTGAATGAGGAGATCCTAAAATCTAAAATAGTGGACTACGCTCATAACACATGACTTTTCAAAAGTGTTTTCCTTTTCTCTCTGTAGTTGTGTGCACAATGTTGATGGGGACACAGGTTCATTCCAGAATGATTTAAATAGTTTTTCTTTTTTTACATCTTTCAGAAAGTGGCCAGCTTCAGGTGTTTTGCCCATCACAGCGGATGAGAATGCATGAGAAAGAAGTAAATTAATAATAATAATAATAATAATAATAATAATAATAATAATAATAATAAACAAACAAACAGCTGTTGGATTATCCAGGTAACAAAAGAGTATTGAGAATCAAGTGTGTAAACTTTTGAAGGTGTTTGTTTTTTTTTCTTCTTTTTCTTGTGGACTCTATGTTAACATATTTTATACTAAATATCTTATTCAGGTCATTAGGCCCCACAAATAAAAAATAATAATATTATGTATGGTCGCTCTTGCTTTGGTAAAATAATTAACGTTTTGCAGATACTGCAACGTTTATGTACATTTTTGATGAGAACTATGACATTTGTTAAAAATAGATACTAGCTAAAGACCAATGTATTTTTCTTTCTTTCTTTTTTTTTTTTTTACTGTAAATAATGAATTATCATGACGATTTATGCTACAAAAGAAGAAGCTGCAATTATTTTTTTTCTCCCCAATTCCCTATTCATGAGGAAAACAAGAGAACATGAAAACAAAGATAACATTTTTACAATAGAAAACTGCAGAAATAGTTTATTGAAAAGCTAAAAGATCCCATGAATAAACACTATCAATGAATAAATTATTTTCAGGTCTACTTTACTATACAGTGCCTTGCGAAAGTATTCGGCCCCCTTGAACTTTGCGACCTTTTGCCACATTTCAGGCTTCAAACATAAAGATATAAAACTGTAATTTTTTGTGAAGAATCAACAACAAGTGGGACACAATCATGAAGTGGAACGAAATTTACTCAATATTTCAAACTTTTTTAACAAATAAAAAACTGAAAAATTGGGAGTGCAAAATTATTTAGCCCCTTTACTTTCAGTGCAGCAAACTCTCTCCAGAAGTTCAGTGAGGATCTCTGAATGATCCAATGTTGACCTAAATGACTAATGATATAAAATAGAATCCACCTGTGTGTAATCAAGTCTCCGTATAAATGCACCCGCACTGTGATAGTCTCAGAGGTCCGTCTAAAGCGCAGAGAGCATCATGAAGAACAAGGAACACACCAGGCAGGTCCGAGATACTGTTGTGGAGAAGTTTAAAGCCGGATTTGGATACAAAAAGATTTCCCAAGCTTTAAACATCCCAAGGAGCACTGTGCAAGCGATAATATTGAAATGGAAGGAGTATCAGACCACTGCAAATCTACCAAGACCTGGCCGTCCCTCTAAACTTTCAGCTCATACAAGGAGAAGACTGATCAGAGATGCAGCCAAGAGGCCCATGATCACTCTGGATGAACTGCAGAGATCTACAGCTGAGGTGGGAGACTCTGTCCATAGGACAACAATCAGTCGTGAACTGCACAAATCTGGCCTTTATGGAAGAGTGGCAAGAAGAAAGCAATTTCTTAAAGATATCCATAAAAAGTGTCGTTTAAAGTTTGCCACAAGCCACCTGGGAGACACACCAAACATGTGGAAGAAGGTGCTCTGGTCAGATGAAACCAAAATCTAACTTTTTGGCAACAATAATGTTTGGCGTAAAGGCAACACAGCTCATCACCCTGAACACACCATCCCCACTGTCAAACATGGTGGTGGCAGCATCATGGTTTGGGCCTGCTTTTCTTCAGCAGGGACAGGGAAGATGGATGGAGCCAAATACAGGACCATTCTGGAAGAAAACCTGATGGAGTCTGCAAAAGACCTGAGACTGGGACGGAGATTTGTCTTCCAACAAGACAATGATCCAAAACATAAAGCAAAAGCTACAATGGAATGGTTCACAAATAAACATATCCAGGTGTTAGAATGGCCAAGTCAAAGTCCAGACCTGAATCCAATCGAGAATCTGTGGAAAGAACTGAAAACTGCTGTTCACAAATGCTCTCCATCCAACCTCACTGAGCTCGAGCTGTTTTGCAAGGAGGAATGGGCAAAAATTTCAGTCTCTCGATGTGCAAAACTGATAGAGACATACCCCAAACGACTTACAGCTGTAATCGCAGCAAAAGGTGGCGCTACAAAGTATTAATTTAAGGGGGCTGAATAATTTTGCATGCCCAATTTTTCAGTTTTTTATTTGTTAAAAAAGTTTGAAATATCCAATAAATTTCGTTCCACTTCATGATTGTGTCCCACTTGTTGTTGATTCTTCACAAAAAATTACAGTTTTATATCTTTATGTTTGAAGCCTGAAATGTGGCAAAAGGTCGCAAAGTTCAAGGGGGCCGAATACTTTCGCAAGGCACTGTAGGTGTGATGTTTATCATCTGTGATATCAATTGTTGTTTTAAAGATGTGCCAGCTGACTAAATGGAGCCTTAGTTACAGGATACAGGATACAGGACAAAATAAAAAAATAAAAGCAAGAGAGCCCAAAAGCATTCACTGCATATTGATGCCTATTAGAAAACCGTTAATGAACCAACAATTAAAGCAAAACATATCCCTGTGTGAGTTTTTGTTTTTCATCCTCATAAAAACAGTGATGTATAATCACACAACTGCCATTCTCCTGTGTCATTTTATTCAACAGTTTAACAGATATGAAGTTAATACAAAGTGAGTTACATTTTAGACAAAATTTTGTGAAGACTTGCACTACCTATTTTTTTTTATAATTTTTTTTAGTAGCTGGTTACATCGCATTAACAAATATATGTTGTGGTTGTATATATGTGTTGGTCCACTGAATGTCATTGTGATCTTAATTCCTGCATCGATCCAAAACGAACAACAAATATCTCAAAACAACAACAACGAAAAAGTAAGTTAGGCCTAAACTGAATCACGGTGTTCGTGATGTGACGTTCTCACCAAGAAAAAACCGTAACAAAAACGAACATCTCACAGTGAAGTACCGGAGCTTTCGGTTTCCATAACCACGTGATCTGTGACAAGCTGCAGCTGGGTGTACTCGAGGAAGTCCGGGATGCAAAGGCACCTTTTTCCACATTTGACCACAAGCTGTCGTTAGTGTGCAACATGTTTCAAAGCTTCGAGTAATGAAGCATTTTACTATAAAATTTAGGGGAAGGTGCTTCATTTCCCCATCACTACCACTCACTCCACCATTTTATGATAGATGACACAGCTTCTATAATTTATTCAACAAAACATATGAACATCACAAATCATAGTAAAACTGTTTAAATTTATTTTGTGTGATTTCTGAATGCTTCACACTCAAACAATCAATTAAACAACTGTAATAATAAAATTCTAGCCATAGGTAACTGACATTTATTTACTTGTATATTTTATACCAGTTCTATTTTGACCCTATAGCAGGTGTCTTTTAATTTTTTTTTACTTTCATAATATTTGAGGGAGGGGGCACAACAATACAATTCTGCTTAGGGCACCAGTGGCTCTGCTGGGATCTTCTGCTGCGACTGGCCTGCTCCGTCTAAAATCATCTGTGGAGGGGCGGCTGCCGTCCGTGAGGACATCTAAAATCGTCTAAAATCATCTGAACATAACTAAACATTACATGATTGAGGATAATAAATAAATAAATACATAAACAAAAAACAGGGATTGAAAGATGGGTTCATGATGTAATCGCTCATTAGCTATATACATCTTGAACAATAAAAGTTGTGTGCCTTTAATTGTTAAATATTTCCATAACCTGTTAAAAATATATAAATGAATAATAGCACATAATTACTCGACATAGCTTACAGCAACATGATGCTGATTTACCTTCCCCTAGTGACTAAATATGGAAACCCATTCTGTTTTTCAGTGTCTCTAACAGGCCTGAACAAACTGAAATAAGGAAACAATAATATTCACTTTGTTTCTTGGAATACAATTGACAACGTAAGGTGACAAGCCACACAATAAGCTGATGAGTTGATTTATCTATATTTTAATATGCTTAAATGCTTTTTAGATCAGACAGAATCTGCGATCTCTGGCCTAGTTCATTTGTTGGCTTCCATGGCAGCAAAACACTGTGTTTTCCATCATCTGGCAACCTGGGATATCAAAATACTGTTTGTTAAACTGGCAACAGGTGGAATCAGACAGACCAAAACAAAAACAGATATTAGGACACAGAACACACATTTCAAGGTAGAATAACTATTGTTTTTTGTACTGTTGTATGTGAACTTGTTCCTCGATGATCCACAGCAGTTCGGTTCTTGAGTAGTGTGAAAGTTTAGGTCATGTCTTTAGAAAGAGTTCACATTCTTGGTAAATGGACTGCATTTATATAGCGCTTTCAACAGACCCATGATCATCCAAAGTGCTTTACAAGTTGCCTCATGTGACGAGTGTGGCGGGGCCGAGAGCCGTGGGAATGGAGCGAGGCCGGTGGAGTGATCGGAAATGAACGACACCTGCGACACTCACTGGTCTCGAGTCCCACGGAGGAGATCGGAAGGATACAAAAGAGGAGGGATTACAGCGAAGGACGAGAGAGGACTGGGCCTGGGTTTTATTTTATGTTTTGGTTTTGTTTGTGTGCGGCAGTCGTCCATGAGGGGCTGCCGTGCTATTTTGTCTTTATTTGATTATTAAAGTTTCATTTTGATTGTCTGCCGGTTCCCACCTCCTTCTTCCCTTGAAAGAACAGTGTTACATTGGTGCTAAAATCTGGGAGGAAGGAGGGACGCGCTGCTGAAGATCCCTCGCTGCTGGGGTGAACCCGCGGTGCCATCGAGCAGGCGTAGCAGTCGGGCGCCTCAAGGCGGTGGGCTGGAGTGACTTGCCGGGGACGGACGAGCTCGCTGGGTTTTTAGTTGTGTCCAAACTAAAGTCGGACCGAAATGAAGTCATTTATGAATGACTGAAATGAAGAGTATATTTTGTGCCTACTGGGGTGTTATGACTGAACAGACCGGGAAATCTTCACGGAGTTCTGCACCGATATTGATGAACTTACTAACGCTGTAAGTGGTTATATATCTTATTGTGTTGATAGTGTTATTATATTATATTATATTGATAGTTATTCCTGAAAAATCTGTGAAGGTGTTTCCGAAGAGTAAGCCATGGGTGACTAAATCACTTAAGGCTTTGTTAATAAAAAAGAGACGTGCGTTTCAGGAGAGTAACCTGAAAAATGTATTTGTGTGGTGATGGTTCTGCTCCTTTTGATGTATATGATGTGGTTAATATGTTCAAACACTCTAAAGCTAGGAAAATTACATTCTTTACACTGATGATAGTCGTAGACAACGTGATAACAGTTTTATTTTAAAATACACAGATGATTCTGTTATAGTTAGTCTTCTTCATTCTGAGGGAAATGTTGACGGTCCTGTAGTCAGTGATTTTGTTCATTGGTGTGATCGAGCGTTCTTACAACTAAACGCTGCAAAGACAAAAGAAATGCTCATTGATTTTAGACATAAATCTTCTGTTATTCAGAATACTGTTATTAAGGGACGGGCTATTGAAGATGTGGAATTATATAAGTATCTTTGCAGTTTGATTGATAATAAGATGAAATTTGTAGCCAATGCTGAGATGATTGGTAAGAGAGCACAACAACCACTATATTGTCTTCGCAAATTGACAAAAAGACTCTTATGTCCTTTTTTTTTTTTTTTTTTTTTATATAAATCTTACATGGAGTATTAATATATACTAATAGCATTTTAATATTTTCCATAATATGTTGGTATGGCAATCTTTATGTTAAGACTAAAAATGCTTTGTCCAGAATGATAAAGTTTGGCAGTAAAATATTAAGTATTGGACTAGAAACTATAGACAAACCAAGTTTCTGTTTTGTAACATTGCTCATTTTTTTTCTCTCAGAAGACTGTCGCTGTTGTGGTTCTACTGAAGCTGTGATCTGATTGGATCTCTCTGCTCTGGTGGGCGTGGCCGGTGTTGCTGTGCTGGTTTATGACATCAGATCCAGAAATCTTCAACAGAAGAGAGAGCAGACGTCACCATTAGACAATGATTTTTCAGATTTGCAGGAAACCAGAGATGATTTTGAACCACTGGAGACATTATGACATTATATCTCCTTTGAGTAAATATCAGTTATGAGTAAATGTAATTTAAGTGATTCTGAATTAATTTTCTTTAAATGTAAACAGTAAGCACTTTTTATTTTCATTTAATTTATATTTGAATGTCTTTTTTTTTTTTTTTTTTTTACAATATAATTCATTCTTAAGTGGTTCTGTCTGCTGTTACAAGACAATGTTAAGATCCTTCTGGTGTCTTGATGAATTTTACTTACAGTACTGTAACTTTTTTTTTTTTTTTCATGAAACGCATGAGACACTGCTGGGCCAGTTATTGCAATACAAAAAAATCTGCTATTAGAATGTAAATTAAACAATTACAGTATAATGTTATTATAATGTTTGGTTGCAACTATTACAGGAAACAAATGACCAAGAGAGAAACACTTCAGTGGATATACATTCAAACCTTGCAAATGTCTTGTAACATGGTAAAAGCATTAATCTATATATAATCTGTGGGTATTTCTGTTGAGAACACACTCTGAAACAGTTCTAGGAAGATGCCGACCACTGGACTGAAGAAAAAAAAGCATTGGGTTTGAAATGCGATGTTAAGAAAAAACCTAACCGCAGCCACACGATCACAAAACTACATGTGTGAACTTTAGTCGAGTCAGTTCTTCAGTTTAGATTCCTCTTTTCTCTTAGTTTGTCTCTCTCTCATCGTAGTTGTTTTGGCACGTTATGGAAATCAGGCCTGGAGTGAGAATCAGGAGAAGTTCACTGCTCATTTGATCTGATCATCAGAAGCTCCTGTCAAACCTCTGTCTGTCAGTATGTTATTAAGAGATCTGTAAGTTTGATCAGGAAACACAGACAAACTTTATTCACCTCAATTTCCGTGAACTCTAAGTAAATGTCTTTAATATTGAACATAGCAATGTTAATGGGGCTTGAAATTCACTTTCACTCCAACATTCATTCAATTAAATATTGTATTATATTTTACCAGTAACGTGTTTCTCCTAATGCAGATGAAACTGCTGTAGTTCCCCTTCTGACTGAATATGCAAACACAAGCAGTTTTCTTCAGCTCCTTCATTTTGATATTTTAGCTCAAATTCTGGCAATGTGTGGAAACATTAATAATCAGTCTGCTTCTTTGAATATTAAAGCAAATTCATCATGTGACACACAACAGCTTATGTTTTATTTATTTTTTCCTTTTTATGTGAAACATTCCCAAATGCATTATCTATATCATGAAATATCTGGATTCTTACACCGTAAAAAAGAAAAAAAGAAAAAGTTGCGTCAACTTAAAAAAATAAGGCAACTTATTGCAAGCGCTTTTCTGAGTAAACTTAACAAACGGGACTAAAGTCCACCCAACTTAAAATAATAACTTAATATCACAAGTTGTCACAACATAAATAGTCATGTTAACCTAAAAAATATCAGAACAAAATATTTTTGTTTACCGAACACAAGGCCTATTATCTATAATCATACACCATTTTGAAGTGAATAGAGATGTGAAATTCAGCCAAGTATGGTTACCCATATTCTGAACTCAAGCTCTACATTTAACCCATCCAAAGTGCACACACACACACACACAGAGCAGTGTTCATCATTTATGATGTGGCACACAGGAAGCAGTTGGGGGTTCGATGCCTTGTTCAAGGGCACCTCAGTCGTGTTATTGCCAGCCCGAGTTTCAAACCCACAACCCTAGGGTTAGGAGTCAAACTCTCTAACCACTAGGCCACGACTTTAAATTATTCAAATAGTCTAAATATATAAAAGACCATACCACGGGTCAAATAACTTTTTTTATTATTGAAAGTTTGTGTCCAAAGCACAAGGACATACCAAGTCTTGTATATTAGCTTCTTTACTCAATGCATTTTACACTGAACTCAACACATGGTACATAATGCATGTTAAATAAATCAAGTGTTAATTATACCTTCATACGTTAGCAGTCTTGTGGCATGAAGTAACATGTATTTAACATTTTTGTTTGTTTTTAAAGGAACTATTACGTCAAAATTTGTATATTGCGTATTTTAACATCAACCTAATCCACTGAGCAAAGTTACGTCCAGTGGACGTCTTTTTATGTCTTTGCAGACGTTGAAAAGACGTCCACTGAGGAGACTGAATGTTTTTATGACGTCTTTTTCTAAAAATGTTTTTTATGTCTTCTGTACATCCGATATAGACGTTCACAGATCCTCTTTACAAGGTTCTGTGACTTTATATCTGTCAGACATCTAGAGAAGCTCTTATTGAGAATTAACAGAGGTTTAAATGTTGATACTTGATTCATTTGAAGTCACCATTGAGGTGATCAGTGTTTGGTTTAGTTGGGATCTTGGCCCAGTTACTTATTGAGTTAGCTTGTCTTTTGCTGTTGAGTCTGTGTGTTATAAAACACTTTTATTGTGGCAGAGAGCATTGAGATCAAGTGTACAGCATTTAAAATACACTATTACAGCAACAAGAGACAAACTAGCACAAGAAGTATCTGGACTTTAACAATTTAACATTGAGAGTTAATGTGAATAAAAACATGAGTTCAAAATCCACTTGGCTCAAAAGTCTCAAAGTCACTTTGAATGGGCAAGAGTCTGCACAATGGCACCTAAAGAAAAGCTGATTTAAACAAATTATGCTCACATCAGATGTTGATTTAATTGAGTTCATATAAGTTAATTTACATACATGCTCACTGAACATAAACTGTTCCTGCTGGGGTTTATTTTGTTATAATCGCCAGCTGTCTACACATTTTCCCTTATTTAATGTATAGAATAGATAAGGCCTACTGAAGAAATAATTACCCCTGTAATCCTGGATATAAATAAATATATAGTTATTGTAATAAATATTGTTCTACTCACCAGAATTAGTCAGATTGAATCTCCTGTACCTGGTTCGTTCGCTGTTGATGATCTGACGTTGAAAAAATCCGAAGTCTGTATCTGTTTGTGCCAAAACTTGCCAAACATGCCTCAGACAGAGACACAAATGAAAGTACATTACACACGGGCCTTTTTAACAGCCGAACCCATATTTCTGAAGAATTATTAAATACATTGATGATAATCTAAATGATAATCATTATTAAGTCTTTTAAAATCAGTTTGATGACGAAGAGAGTTTCTCTAGAGCACCACTAGTGACAAACATGGGAAAGCAATCATCATTCATCAGCCATGAATACAACAATGTGCTAAAACAATCTTAATAAGCATCGAATATAAACTGAAGAAGGAACTACTGGTCATGGACAGTCTAAAAAACGCTGGGTTGTTTTTTTTTTTTAACCCAAATGATGGGTTGAGACTGCTGGATAGGAGTTTGGGTTGTTTAAACCCAATTTCTGGTTGAAAATTTGCCTCGATATTAACCTAGTGGCGGGTTGGGAACACGGACGTGAAGGAGAGCACACACGTCACGTTAAGATCGTACGTCTCCAGTGCGAGCAGCCGCCATTTTCTCAGCGTGAAAGAAGCAAGTGAAAGACATTATGGTAAGTAAAGATTATGGTATTAGTAAAGTAAAGACATATAAAGTAAAGACATTATGGTAAGTAAAGATAGCAATGTAGTGTTTCCCACAACCTTAGACTCAATTGGTGGCGGGTTGGGTTAAAATAATCCAGTGTTGGGTTCGTCTCTTTTTGACCCAGTGCTGGGTTGGAAAAATAACCCAAACTGGGTTGTTTTCAACCCAGCAGTTTTTAGTTATTTTGATGATTGCACTGCTCAGTTCTCATGTCTCATTCTGAATCTTATCAGGAAGGATGTGTTTTACCAGAAAACCCACATCCATGATGCATTTAAGCCTCATCTCATTTAAGCATCAGCCTCATCAGTGGGTCTTTATTAGCCAGCACTCGCACATTATGTCTAGTTCCATCTGTGCCCATATCAATTTGTTTTTTTTTTTATATATTATTTTATATAATTACTCATGTAACAAATTTCAATGATTGAGACTAACAGACAAAACATGTTAAACTAATTTTAACAGTGAACAGAACTGAATGATGGTGTTGTTTACAAATATGATTTTTTTTTTCATTGGTCAGAAATGAGTCCAAATAATTTTAAATTATATGAAAGCATGTTTATTTCATATGAATAAAGAAAGATGCATAAAATTATAAATCAATTTGACATATGACATCACATCGAGAGAGATTACAGCTGCTAAAACAGACAGAACCATGTTTATTTTCATTTAACATTTTACTCTAATACTGCTTACAGATTGACCGATTAATGGCAGTGGTTTTGCAAGGCATTATTCTCTGAAAAGCAAAAAAAAAAAAAAAAACAGAAGATGTTTTACTTTTTTACTTTTTTTTAACATAAGTGTGGATACTTTGCAACTTGAATGTGCAAGGCTGCAGGTCAATTTAGGAAATCTACATCTGAAGGATCGGTGTTTGTCTCTACTGTCCACACACTCTTGTTCTGGTTCTGAATTCATAAACCAGAATGACCACTCCGGCCACGCCCACCAGAGCAGAGAGGACCAATTGGATCACAGCCTCAGTAAAACCACAACAGCGACTGCCTTATGAGAGAGAAAAAGCAATGTTAGAAAAACAGGTTATCTCATAGGTCTTCAACCCTACTCCTGGGAATCCACTGCCCTGCAAAACTTTTCCTGACTTTTTAGGTGATCCTGAAGACCTTGATTGGGTGTTTGATTATGATTGAACTCTGCAGGACACTGGGTCCCCAGGTGCAGGCTTGAAGACCTATAGAACAACAATTATTGGAGAACATTCCTCTAACCTAAGGGGAACGTTCTATTTACATTTCTAGAAGGTTCCCAGAAAGTTCCCGCATCCCGTCGAGTAAGCGGCATGGACAGACGGATGTGTACCTCAATAATCAGTTCTACAAACCATGTCTTGTTTTAAACTGTTGTTTAATCATTAAATATAATCAGAGCACATCTAACCATCATAAGGAACATTAAATGAAATTGAATTATACATTTTATAACTGCATGTAGATTTACGCTTATAATCACTTAAAAACAATGACAGTATTTGTTTTTAATCACTTAAAAACAAATACTGGGTTTTAAAATTGTGAATTTTACTTTTCCGGACATTAAAAATGGATAACATTTATCTGACTTTAACTAAGATAACATTACATTCAACAGTGATGTGCTAATATCACGTTTTCTTCAATTAGACATGTCCAATCTCTCTGAAATCACAATATTTACTTAATTATAGTTATTCAATAAAGAGATAAAAAAATGGTAATCAGTCAGTAAAACAAAATTAACGTTCATTTTTAAAGGTGCAATAGGAGATCTTGTAAAATTCTAACTTTAAGCTGATGGCACTGAAAGTGAACGTCCCACCCTTCCTGCAAATCACCGTCCAAAGCCACGCCCCCTGAACGCATGAACACACACAGATCAGATGACCAGAGACAACATAACTACAATACAGACATCCCAAGTCTCCTGGAAGTTCCGGGAGTCTCCCGCATTTTGAAAGCGGCTCCCTGAGACCCGCAAATTAGTTAAAATCTCCCGGAATCTAGACCGAGCGAGCAAAAGCGCGCATGCTAAAACATATAATGTGTTTCAAACCGTGTAGCACGCGCACGGCAGAGAGGGAGAGGGAGCGAGAGACCTTGCGTGTAGTGATGGGTCGTTCGCGAATGAGCCGACACTAAGAGCCGGCTCTTGTAGGTGAACGACGGGAGCTGGCTCGCATATCTGAAGAGCAGACTCTTTGTAAAAAATATATATATATAGCCTATAGAAATTAAATCATTATGTAATGATGAAATAATGGATGCATTTTATTTTATTTAAAATAATTGATTTATTCAAAGAACAAAAAAAATATATATTTTGACTGTCTGATCAGCCTCACATTCTGTTCCTGTCAATCATACACAAGGTTTGGTTTCAACCAATTATACGGCATGAGGGAGGGGCCAAGCCATCACACACACACACACCACACACAGAGTGTCAAACTCAGAGGAGAGGAGAGGAAAAACACAACAGCTTTGGAAAACAAAACAAAAGCAGGAAATGAGTCGGAAGCACAGCCGCATTTGGAATCATTGTAATGATCATCAGCCCCTCGAAAGTAAGGCAGCTTGCATTTCTGAATGCAAATCTGTCATAAAATAAAATATGATCAGCATTGTATGTGTGTGTGTGTTCATGCTAGTTATACAAAACATAACTAGTGAGATAGTTCATGCTGACTATATAACATGCCAAAAAGAGGGACCAGTTTAATCCTTTCAGTTATTTATTTTTCTTTAATATGGGTTATATTATGTTGTTCAGATTCAGATTGTATTTGTTTTGTAATGTTGTTTCTATACATTCAAAAGTTGTAATTTAAATGCAAATGTTTAATAGTATTCTTTTTTCATAAAGTTTTTTCATTTGTGAGTATGATTTAATTTAATAATTTAATTAGAATAGTTTTCACACCAATCATAGTCAAAACCAGAGGTGGAGAGTCCAGGGGTCAGAAAGTAAAAGTCCTGCCACATTTTTGCTCCACCCATGAACTCAGCAGCTGATTTGACCAGAGGAGGAAACAAGTCATTCCTTCCAAGTCACAAACTAGTCTCAACTCAAATCCCAAGTCCTCAAAGAGTTAAAGTCAATGAGATAATTAAGAGACTAATTAAATGATGATTGTGCATTGGTGATGAACGCCTGCTGTTATTGTGCGTTACAGAGGATCAGATGCTGATGTTTTATTGGTTAAAATTATGCCACCATCATGGAGATCAGTGTTTGCTTCAGTTGGGCTCTTGACCTTTGGTTTCTTATGTTAGATATTTCTCTGTAAAAGTACATGTGCTGTTATAAAACAGTGCGATCAGTGCTGTGCAGAAAACCGTTACTAGCTGGTTTTACATGATGAAGTAATTATTAGGCATCAGGCTGTTTATTTCCAAAACAATTTTATGTATTTATTATTAACAAATGTTCAGTTTTTAAATAACCTACCTTGTGGAACCGTTGGTTTAATCACTATAATGAATACATTTCCTAATGTATGTAATAAATATACATTTTTCGAAATCTTTTCCTAATAAGACGCACAGACATCATGACCCAGCATATGAATCTCAACAATGGTGACAATCAACAAAACGCTTCAAGCTGAAGTGCATGCTGGGTAACACCATAGTAAAAACTCTGATTATGCACTGTTGAGGATCATATGATAAGTGCTCATGTCTAAAATCCCGAGCCTGTACAATTTCCCCCCCCAATATTTAAGCATTACAATAATATTTGTTTAATAGGACTTTTTTTGTAGTTCAGTAATTGCTGAACATAATTTAACAAACCAAAGAGAGACACCTTCATGAAGTTAATTAAAATGTTTTAGATGAAAAAAGGGCAATTTAATTTTCTACTTCAAGCTTTTAATTCAGCAATGTGTTAATGTTTACTACGTAACACAACCGCAAGCGTTTAAAAGCAAATTACTTTGAATTATTAAAAGGGTCAAGAGCCCAATTAAAGCAAACACTGATCTCCATGATGGTGGCATAATTTTAACCAATAAAACATCAGCATCTGATCCTCTGTAACGCACAATAACAGCAGGCGTTCATCACCAATGCACAATCATCATTTAATTAGTCTCTTAATTATCTCATTGACTTTAACTCTTTGAGGACTTGGGATTTGAGTTGAGACTAGTTTGTGACTTGGAAGGAATGACTTGTTTCCTCCTCTGGTGAAATCAGCTGCTGAGTTCATGGGTGGAGCAAAAATGTGGCAGGACTTTTACTTTCTGACCCCTGGACTCTCCACCTCTGGTCAAAACATTATTGTTTTTTAAAGAGCCGTTTGTGAGCCAAAAGAGCCGGCTCTTTTCAGTGAGCTGAGTCAAACGAGCCGGCTCACGAAAAAGAGCCGAAATGCCCATCAATACTTGCGTGTGTGTGCTGATGTGCGTGTGTGCGAAGCGCATGTAAGACAGAGAGCATCCTGATTGGCCTGTTTCTGCAAATCAACCAATCAATTGTCAGTTTATCTCTTCTCCCGAACAAATTTAATCAGTTATGTCTATCTAGAAACAGGAGCACCATGGCAGAGGGAAAGTGCCACAAAAAAATAAATAAAAAAAATAAATAAAAGTATAAGACACATTTTACGGCAGACTACACGAAGTGTACCCCTGTCTTATAGATGTAAAACATAATGACAGTCTTGCTCAAGCATTGCCCATGGCAGGTTAAATGATTGCAAAAGGCATGTTGAGGTGAGTTGACAAGTTTCATTTCATCTGCATATTATTCAGGCTAGTTGCCAAGGCTACATGAAAACAACAAACTCCTTAGACCTGTTTAAAGTTGCAATGGAAAATTAATAAAAGCAGTTTTCATAAATTGTATAATCAGGTTATATAAATAGTAAAAGTAATCTACATATTTAAACATAATTACCGAATAATTACATAGGCCTATAGCTTATAGATATACAATTTTATGCTATATATTTTAGGGACCACAACATGTTAGGGAGGCTAAGAGCAGGGAAGTGTTCCCATTCAGATAGGCAAAGTCTCACTGAGAAGGTGACTACAGCTAAGATGTATTTCCTCCCTGAAATGACTTTTTGCAGGTTGGGATGTCTGACAATACATCATATTCCTCTCACCGGTGAGAAAACTTATTTAGCGGAAACCTTGGATTGATTCCTTTGATGTCTACACTCTATTAAAAACTTATTTTAGACATGAAGTTCTGAAAAATAGTTTGTTTATGATTTAACAAATACACATTTTAGCATTAGACTAATCAGAAACATCTGCAAAGTTTTAATTAGTTTACATGGTTATCAAAACTAAAAATAAACTTCAGGGAACATTCTCTTATAAAATGAAACGTAAAAATCACTTCCAGGGATAGTTCTGGGAATGTTCTTTTTAGGATATTAAAGGGGTCATATTACGTTGCTTAAAAAAAAAAAAAAACTTTATTTTCCATATAATGTACATTATAGTTTCTCCTCGGTGCCCCTTCTTTCTTTTTGGTTCTGTAAAAACAAGGTGTGCTCTGATTGGCCAGCTATGTTGTGATTCGATTTGGTGAACTTGTTTGACCGGTTCACTAAAAAGATCTGGTTAAACTAAAATATTTGTTCATGATCCAGACATCACAAGACAAAACAAAACCAATAAAACACATTACAAATTATTTAAATATTAAAAAATGTAACGTTACTTGCAGGCTGTGAGTCAGAAGCACCAGACTGCCCCACTTTATAGAAACAGCCTTTGTGCACAGAAGGATTTTTGGCTACATGTTTTTTTTTTTTTTTTTCTTGTTTATATAGTAACAAAAAAGATTGTGGCAAAGCAACTAAACAACATTAATGAGGAAAACAGTGTGTCAATGTAAAATGACAAATAAAGGCAGTTTAACGTTGAATTCAGTGATGGTTCAGGAAACAGTCCTCATGCTCAATAAATAAAGCTTGAACTGTTCTGGAGCAGTGTTGTAAATACAACTTCACCAGTGATTTCTAGTCCTGTCTTCTTTTGGAAGACCAAACAAAGTTTTGCTTTCCCAAGGAAACACACAGTGTCTCCACGACATGGTGAGAATAAAAGTTACGCATTCTTTCTTTGCGTTTACATTTGGGCGGTGTTATGCAAATCTTCCCACATTGTGACGTAGGCGTGGAGCGTGTAAGAATGAGCTGTTTTAGGGAGGCGTGGTTGACTCTTAACTTTTATAAAGAATATCACTTTGGTTTTGAGACTTTAGTCTTTGCAATTTGAAGAAAAAGGAATGGAATTTAAATCGCATCATATGACCCCTTTAAGTAAAGGTCGGTGGAAAACATTTGGCACTCTGAAGGTTACAGTATGACGCCTGTTCACTGTAAGTTTAATTTCAAATAATATGAGCCCTTTTGTATCACATTGACTGATTATTCACTGACAGCTGATAAACAATCATTGTCAAAACACTTGAGTTACTCACCACTGACAGTAACAGTGAATCTCTTGTATAAAGTCTGTTTGTTGCTGCTGATCTTCGCTATATAAAGTCCAGAGTCTGTGGTTCTGGTGTTTGTGATGGTCAGAGATCCAGTCTGATCCAGCTTCAGTCTGTCTCTGAATCTCTCATCAGTTTCATCATATAATGGTGAGCTCTTGGCCTCTATATCAGCTTTAGCTATGAGTTTTCCTTCATCTCCAAACCTCCACACTATCAGCTCATCTCCAGTTAGTTGATGAACATCAGTCTGAAGAATGACAGAATCTCCCTCCATCACTGACACACTCTTCATTTCAGCTTCAGCTCCAGCAAAAACAGATGGAGACTCTACACAAGTCACAGACAGAAAATAAATATACTGAACACTGTTACTGGCACGAGAATATGAAGTTTTACAGTTGATTAGTTCATCTTATGTTTATATGGCTTATGGTTTTGGTGGTTTTGCTTTCACATTTAAATAAATAGTGTCTCTGTCACGTGACAACAATAATTGTCCAACAGTAAACAGACAATTAATCAATTTTGTAACTTTGCAGGTTTAGACATGCACAAACAGATACATTATAATAAAAATAAAAATGAATGCTTTAAAAAGCATATCTTTAATAAAACAATCTAAATATTAAAAAAAATACATATTCTCACCATAGATGGTAACATTGAATTTCCTAAATGAGATCCCAGTGCTGTGGCTGATCTCCGCTTTATAAAGTCCAGAGTGTTCAGTTCTCATGTTTTTGATGCTTAGAGATCCAGTCTGATCCAGCTGCAGTCTGCCTCTAAATCTATCAGTGTGACTGGGATATGAGATATCTTTTCCATCGATTTGAGCAATGACAGGATCTCCAAACCTCCAGTCTATCAGATTAAATTTCTTTATTTGAGTGAGATCAGGGTTCAGAGTGACAGAATCTCCCTCCATCACTGACACTGACTTCACTTCATCTTCATCAGCACCAAACACACCTGAAGAACAAACAGAAACAGTTTGACAGAGAAAACAGAGATTAAACTCATACATGACCCTGGACCACAAAAATTATGAATCATAAGGGTTCATTGTTTTTAACCTTAACAAAAAAAAATCTGGATTCTGAGGGTGGAAAAAAAAACCCTGCAACTTATGCAGGATGTGTCACACTGGCAATTCTTTATTTTAAACCTCACTTACACTGCAGATACAATAATATAAATGTCTCACATCACTACATACTGGTAAACTAGATGTTAACACTGATAATGTTGAAAACACAGCAACATGTTCGGTTCGGTTGGACTTGTGGCCTAATGGTTAAAGAGTTGGACTTGTAACCCAAAAGCCACAGATTCGAGTCTCAGTACTGACAGGGACTGAAGGGAGGGGAGTAAATGTACAGCACTCTCTTCCACCTTCAGTACCATGACTGAGTTGAGACCCTTGAGCAAAGCCCCTTTCACACTGCACGTCGGACCCGGCATATTGCCGGAACATTGCCGGGTCGCCTTCTGTGTAAGCAACCACGTCCCGGGTTTGATTCCCACATTGAACCCGGGTCGGGGACCTAGTAACATTGCCGGGTTCAATCCGGGACGAGCGCTGTGTGAACAAAAGCCAGATCTAATCTCGTGTCGAAGTGATGACGCACGTTATCACACAACTCTTTTACCAGCTGTTTTGAAGGAAGATCAACGTTCGCGCCGAAAAATATGTGCAAACTGAAATGAAGCAGAGATCCGCGCTGACGCAGAGATCGTTTGCTTGCTTCAGTGAAAGTATAACGTGCCTAATGTTTTCGACTCGTACATTACACGTCACGCGCTGATGTCAGGTGTCGTTACGGGATCTTCAAGGGTTGTGTGTGAAAGCACGCACATTTACCGGGTCATCACTGGCAGTGTGAAAGTGCAAAATCTAGCGACCCGGGAACAATTGCCGGAACACTTTACGCATGTATTTGCCGGAATGGCAGTGTGAAAGGGGCTCAAGTCACCTGATCCCCAACTGCTTCCTGGGCACTGGAGCAAAAATGGCTCCATGATGTGTGAGATGATATAGAAATAAAAAAATATATATCTCTTTCGATGTTTGGCCGAATAAGCGAAAAGTCCAAATAATATGTACCGAACAGAGGCACGTACTAATGCAGCAAACATGTCGGCACTGAAAGTATTTAAAACTATCAGAGAAAAATACAGAAATCATTACAAGCGTGAAGCATGACAGCGAGAAACTGTTTAGTGCTGCATCACATCTCCGATGAGAAGAGGTGGCTGATGCTGGTGGTTAGGTTACTGTATGATGTTTAGAAATCGGGAAATTACCTCAAACAATTAGGAAATTGCAGAATGTTATTTTTTCTAATGCACACATGAATTAAATGTATTCTGACAGCGCTGCACTTTATTTAAACTTCTTATTCATTTTCATTTGTTTCAGTATGATCGCATAAGTAACCACAGGAAACACAATTCATTCATTCTCTATTTATTGTTAGGTTTGCATAAGTTTACATTTACCTTCACAATACATTGTGACTGATTTGAAGTGCACACAAATTAGTTATGTTGTATCTGTTATTTATATTTGTTTCTAATTTGAGTTTAAGTTTACCGGTGATAAACTGCAGCCGCATCCTGGTGTGACGAAAAACAAGAGTCCGGCAGGAACACCATATTTAAGCTTATTGGTTCCGTCTGGACGTACCATTCACTGGGAGTTTCCGGGGGGGAGGAAGGAACGTTGATGTGTTTATTAATTGATTTATTTAGTTGTACATTTATGATATTTGATTACATTTTACTTTCCTTATCTTTATTTACAATGTATCTCTGTTTGATTTGATTTATGTAAGGTTATATGTTGTATGTAAAGTTAAATTGTTTCCCCTCTTAATTTGTAATGGGCCCATCCCTTCCTTTATAAACTGTTGCTTTGTTCATTTGAGCAGGTCAGTTTTAGTTTGTTTGTTTGGTTTTTGTCCAATTGTTTTGATCTCGGTTTCTGTTTGTTTATTTTTGTTGTAAGTGTTCAAATAAAGACCCATTTGTTGCGCAACGCTTGTGTTCCTTGTTCTTGGCTTCTCGGTCCCTCACAATATATAAGGCCCTGGTAAGAAGGTCTTGATATTAATGTATTTGAGGAACATGAAGAGTGACAGGATCACCCTCCGTCACTGACACACTCTTCAATTTAGTTTCAGCCCCAGCAATAACAGATGGAGACTCTACAAGAAACAGATTCACAGATAGAGATTAAACTAGAAACACTGTTACTGGCGCTATATGAAGTTTTACAGTCAGTTACATATTATGGTTACTACACAAAACATTTAAGAGTCATATATTAAGCTGTTTATGGTATTAATCTTTTTAAGTACTATTTACAATTGTCTTATATATATATATATATATATATGTGTGTGTGTGTGTGTGTGTGTGTGTGTGTGTGTGTGTGTGCATTTGTTGATTCAGTTTTCTCCCTGTACAAGTTAAAGAGGGGCAAATGTACAAGTGCACAATAAAGTTAATGAACATCACAGACCAATGATAAGATTGATGACAGGAAGCAGAAACATTCTCTGACGCGCTCACACACTCAAGGATACAAACAAACTGATGGACTTATATTGTCAAACATTATTTTGTCCGTTTTGATGAAAACAGACTTCAGAAAGAAGCATTAACATTAAGTGATTACACGTGTTGATTGAGCTGGAGCTAAACAAAGCTGCTGTCTGTCTTCACTGTAGATGAAAGTTTGCCAAAACAAGGCATATGTAGATTAATAAAAGTATTCTGTTATTTTAATGAGTCGTTTTATTTCATGTAACAGCACAGGAACATTTCACTATGAATCCCTGCACTAATCTGTGTTCAACAGATAGAATTACTATTTGTAATTCTATACAATAATTGATCCTGCTTTGAATAATTGTAATATTAATAACAGAAGGCCAGACTGAATTTTGCATTTTTCATGCATTTTTTGTAGCATACGTATAGCTGATGTCTCACGAATGAAACTTAAAGTATAACATAAATCCACTTACCTCCCAGAAGTAACAGAGACAACAATAATATCCTCGGCATGTTTTGTAGAGTTGTGAATGTAATACAGATGATCGATGGAGATTATTTAATATTGTTCTGTTCCGCTGTCAAATTGCGTTCTTACTTCCTGCATCGATCCAAACCGAACATCAAATGAAAGAAAAACAAAAACAAAAAACAAACAAACAAAAAACAGTAGCTAGGCCTAAACTGAATCACGGTGTTCGTGATGTGACGTTCTCTCCACTTCCAGCAGAGACACCCCACTCAACATCTTCAGTCTCACTGTCTACGGTGAGTAGAGAATTACTTACCAGGATTTTTATACACATCTTTGGACAATAATCTCTTTTAGAATTGATGATATAATCATTTTATAGTTTTTTTTTCTCATAACTTACTCAACTTATGTTCTCTGCAACTTTATTTACATTTGAAATATCAAATGGCAATTATCACATCATATTATTTTACTGAGTTGTATTTATCCTCTTTAGCTCATCTGCCTGTTCCTGTCATCACCAGAGACTGTTCATCATCATCATCATCATCATCATCATCATCTTCATCATCATGTTCATTCCTGTGTTCAGTGGTGAATGTGAGTGATGTGTCTCTCTCCTGGTTCAAAGGAAACAGTTTATTGTCCAGCATCAGTGTGTCTGATCTCAGCAGAAGTCTTTCTTTACATCTGGAGTGTCTGGATGATTTCTACAGCTGTGTGGTGAACAATCCCATCAGAAACCACACCACACATCTCAACACTGAACTCTGTCAGACATGTTCAGGTATGCCTGTGATAATATTTAGTGTTTATGAACAAATTCACACACACTAACAACACTCTCCTTCACATCTTCCAGATGGTTCTGTATCTCCGACAGTGTTGATCTCTGTTGCTGCTGGTTTTCTGTTGATTGTAGCTGCAGTCGGGATCTTCTTCATCTGGAGGAAACACAGAAAAACAGACCAAGAAGGCAAGTATTGCCTATTTTAACTTACTGTATGTGTGTAAATAATGTAAAACAATAGTTTACAATAATAGTAACAATTGTTTCTGTTATATTTTGTTACAGTTCAGACCCGTGACAGAGAGATCACTTCTGCTGATCCAACATTTTACAAAAAGACATAAATCAGTAAGAGAATATATTTCTGTCTATGATGTTTCTGTATTATTTTAGCAGTGAGTCAATGTAACAAAGTTCGTGGGGTGGAAGGAAGAGGACAAAGGGGTCGGCGGGACTGCTGACAGGTTTATTTAAACAAAAAGAACTAAAAAGATTGCAAACACCTAAACGGTGACTTTTATTCTGCCACTTCAACACGGCTTCCGTTTTACTCTTTCCGGTTTCGGTTTCAGTTTCCGGCTCGAGTCAGCAGTCCGTCTCTCTCTCGCTTGCTTCTGTCTCTCCTGGCGTTTTATACTCTCTCCACACCAATTACTAGAACAAGAAACAGGTGATGATAATTTTTGCCCAAACCACTCACTTACCGCTCGTCTCCTGATTCTCTCTCCCGCTGCAGACGTCGCTAAACCACGCCCCCCCTGCCACATACCCCCACTGCCCGACTCAGGCCGGGGAGCCATCCGGCCTGCAGCCCCCCCCCCATTTCTGGAGAGGGAGTCGGCCACCGCCATCTGAACACCCGGCCTGTGGATCACCTTGAACTTAAAAGGCTGAAAAGCTAGATACCAACGAGTGATCCGCGCGTTGGTATCCTTCATGCGGTGGAGCCACTGCAGCGGAGCGTGGTCCGAACAGAGGGTGAACTCCCGTCCCAGGAGATAATAGCGGAGGGTGAGGACGGCCCATCTGATGGCAAGGCACTCTTTCTCGATGGTGCTGTACTTAGCCTCTCTCTTCGAGAGCTTCCGGCTAATGTACAGCACCGGCCGTTCCTCCCCCTCTATCTCCTGGGACAGGACTGCCCCCAGCCCCCTGTCCGATGCGTCTGTCTGCAACAGAAAAGGGAGAGAAAAATCAGGAGAGTGTAACAACGGCCCGCCACACAGAGCAGCCTTGACCTGAGTAAAGGCCTGCTGACACGGCTCCGTCCACTGGACCGTATTTGGCACCTCCTTTTTAGTAAGGTCAGTCAAAGGGCTGGTGAGGTCCGAATAATTAGGAATAAACCGTCTATAATATCCCGCCAGCCCCAAGAACTGCCTTACCTCCTTTTTGGTCTTGGGACGTGGACAGGTCACAATAGCGGCTGTCTTATCAATTTGGGGACGCACCTGCCCATGCCCCAAGTGGAAGCCCAGATACCTTACTTCCACACGCCCAATCGCACACTTCTTTGGGTTGGCCGTGAGCCCCGCTCCCCTCAGCGACCGCAGGACAGCCCTCAGATGCTGCATATGCCGCTGCCAATCATTACTAAATATAACTATATCATCTAGGTAGGCAGCCGCATACGCAGCATGGGGCCGCAGAATCCTATCCATGAGGCGCTGAAAGGTAGCTGGGGCCCCGAACAAGCCAAACGGAAGGGTAACAAATTGGTGTAATCCAAACGGCGTTGTGAAAGCTGTCTTTTCTCTGGACAATGGAGACAAGGGGATCTGCCAATAGCCCTTTGTTAAGTCCAATGTTGAATAAAAATGAGCCGTGCCTAGCCGATCAAGCAACTCGTCAACCCGCGGCATTGGATACGCGTCGAATTTCGACACAGCATTCACCTTGCGGTAATCTACACAGAATCGGACTGAGCCGTCCGTTTTCGGAACTAAAACTATCGGGCTCGCCCAGTTACTATTAGATTCTTCTATTACCCCCATGTCAAGCATAGCGCCTAATTCAGCCTGAACCACTTTTCTCTTGTGCTCAGGTAAACGATACGGCCGGCTGCGAACTACCACGCCCGGCTCGGTCTCGATATGGTGCTGAATCAGGTTAGTACGGCCCGGTAGGGGCGAGAAGACGTCGGCGAACTCCGCCTGCAATTTTGTTAGATCAGTGAGTTGGGACGGCGAGAGGTGATCTCCACCTGGAGCCAGGGCGAAGGATTGTGGTTTGATATTCGCCTCTGGCCCGAGATCATCCTCTCCGCCAATCACCGTTGCCAACATCACTGATTCCACCTCATTCCATTTTTTTAGGAGATTGAGGTGGTAGATCTGACGGGAACCGTTCCTATCGGACCGTATTACCTCATAATCGAGATCCCCGACCTGTCGTGCAACCTCAAACGGTCCCTGCCACTTAGCCATTAATTTGGAGCTCGACGTTGGGAGTAATACAAGTACTTTCTCTCCCGGTGCAAATTTGCGTAACCTAGTTCCCCTGTTATAAAGCTGGCTCTGGCGGTCCTGGGCTTGTAACAAATTCTCCATTGATAGCCGCCCCAATGTGTGGAGTTTTGTTCTCAAGTCCAGCACATACTGAATTTCGTTTTTGCCCTGAGATGGTCCCTCCTCCCAAGTTTCTCTCAGTACGTCGAGCACCCCCTGGGGCTGGCGTCCATACAGAAGCTCGAAGGGGGAAAACCCCGTGGAGGCTTGCGGGACCTCTCGCACAGCGAATAACAAGGGCTCTAGCCACCTATCCCAATTTTTGGCATCTTCGTGAACAAACTTACGGATCATGGATTTAAGTGTGCGATTAAATCGTTCGACCAGGCCGTCGGTTTGTGGGTGATAGACGCTAGTTCGAATCGATTTAATGCCCAACAATCCGTACAGTTCGCGTAACGTACGTGACATAAACGCCGTGCCCTGATCGGTGAGGATTTCTTTTGGAACCCCCACCCGGGAGATAAGACGAAACAGGGCGTCCGCAACACTTTTAGCGGAAATGTTGCGGAGGGCCACCGCTTCAGGATATCGCGTTGCATAATCAACTATGACTAATGCAAAGCGATGTCCTCCTGCCGATCGCTCTAATGGCCCGATGAGGTCCATACCAATTCTTTCGAAGGGGACCTGCATTAAGGGAAGAGGGCGCAAAGGCGCTTTTGGGGCGGCCGGTGGGTTTACCAACTGACATTCCGGACAAGACGCGCACCACCTGCGCACGTTGTCATGAATGCCCGGCCAAAAGAAACGGGCCATGAGGCGATTTAGTGTTGTGGCCTGTCCCAAATGGCCCGCCATAGGATTAGAATGAGCCGCCTGGAAAAGCATTTCCCTGCGGCCCTTTGGAATTAACAACTGGGTTGTATTCAATTTTGTCCGAGCGTCTTGGGTCACTCTATACAACCGGTCTTTTAAAATGGCAAAATACGGATAGGAGAGCGGGAAGGCAGGTTGGAGAGACTGGCCATCGATGGCGCGGACCTGTTGAAACGCATGTTTCAGTGTCTCATCCTGAGACTGCTCCAGAGGAAAGTCATCACGCTCCGAGAGAATTAGTCTCCCGATTTCGCTCGGTTCCCCGCAAGCAGACCCCAGCGGCCCTGACTCAGTTTCTCCCACCTGTACCCTCGCGGTCTCCTTCCGTGCCTTATTTCCCCAAGAGGCATCCGCACATAACGACCCCAATAACACCGTAAATGCGGGCCAATTCGTTCCCAAGATTATTGGATGCCGGAGGTGGGGACTAACCGCCACCTCTACACTATGCTTTTGTCCCCGGAATTGAATGCTAATTGGGACAACCGGATACTCCACCACCTCCCCGTGTACGCACCGCACCTTAACCATGCGGCTTGTATCCAATGCCCCCGGTTGAATCAGGCTTTGATGGATTGAGGTTTGGTTACACCCTGAATCCACCAAGGCCGGATATGTACCCCCCTTGATACTCACTGGTATTTGGTACTCGCCAGCCTGACCGGGGGTGACCTGTGGGACGTCCGGGACCCGGATCAACGTCCCCACCTCCATCATTGGACACCTGTCCACGAAATGCTCCGGGTCCCCGCAACGCCAACAGGCCAGCCCAGACCTACCCGCCGCCCCAGTGGCAGGGAGTGGATTGGAGAATTGGCGCAGAGAGAGCGGAGAAACGGAAGCACTGTCCCCTCCGGCAGCCACAAACCCCGCCCCCCTGGGCGGGGCCCTGGGACTCACGAAATGGCCTTGGGGCGGTGGCACTGGACCCACTCGGCCGTCTTTTTGGGAAGCCGAGCGATGAACTGCTCCAGCACCACCAGGTCGACGACATGCTCCACGTCGCTTCCCTCGGCTAGTAGCCACTTGCGGCAGGAGTCCCGGAGCTGCTGGGCCATCGCGAAGGGTCGACCGGCTTCGCCCAAGTCCAGGGACCGGAACCGCTGGCGGTGTTGTTCGGGCGACCGGCCGACCCGCTGGATGACGCCCTCTTTAGGTCATCGAAGACCAGGAGGTTCGCCACCGGAAGTTGTTGGGCGGCCACCTGGGCTTCTCCGGAGAGCAGGGGAATGAGGCGCACCGGCCACTGCTCTCGGGGCCACCCGCAGGCCTCCGCCGACTTCTCAAAAAGCTCCAGGAAGGCCTCCGGATCGTCCTGGGGCCCCATCTTGTGCAGCGGTAGATGCATGGGCGCCGCGGGCGGCCCGGCGGCCTCGGCACGAACCTCCCGGTCGATCCAGCTCCGGAACCTCTCGCGGTCCTCCTGCTGGGCCTGGACAATGGCCTGGAAACGCCTCTCCTGATCCGTCCTCAGGTCCAGCAGGGCCTGGTGTTGTTCGCGGTGAAGGCCCGCGAGGGAGGCGATGATATCCGCAAGCGGCGTGGCGGCCGGACTTTGCATGGCGGCGGTGACGGTCCTACTTCCTCCCGGGTTTCGGCACCAGTGTAACAAAGTTCGTGGGGTGGAAGGAAGAGGACAAAGGGGTCGGCGGGACTGCTGACAGGTTTATTTAAACAAAAAGAACTAAAAAGATTGCAAACACCTAAACGGTGACTTTTATTCTGCCACTTCAACACGGCTTCCGTTTTACTCTTTCCGGTTTCGGTTTCGGTTTCCGGCTCGAGTCAGCAGTCCGTCTCTCTCTCGCTTGCTTCTGTCTCTCCTGGCGTTTTATACTCTCTCCACGCCAATTACTAGAACAAGAAACAGGTGATGATAATTTTTGCCCAAACCACTCACTTACGCTCGTCTCCTGATTCTCTCTCCCGCTGCAGACGTCGTTAAACCACGCCCCCCCTGCCACAGTCAAATTTAAGTGTGTGTTTAATGATCTACTCTGCTACATTTATATTGTAGGGTCACACAAGTCCATCAGAGGCTTTACAATATTGTCACATCACAAACTCTAACGTCATCCAAGACTCATCTATTCTCTCCAAAATGGGAAATTATATTATAGGCAAATTTTAACTTAATTAAAATACTTAATCCAATTAAGAAAGAGAGAAATCTTGAAATATTCCCTCCATATATAACACAATCTCATGCCATTTCATAAGTAAATTATGTTCTGGTGAATTGTTTGGTAATTTGTATATATTTGTGAAATCTTATTTATCTGCTTACACCCCGTAATGAGAACTTTTACACATGGACCTTCATGCTCACATTTCTTTAATAATGGATGTTTTTGTATGATTCACCATATAAATTCATATGAAATCTCCACGTCGTATCTTATACATTTTCCTGTGAGATCAGATCGTCTGTTCTCCAGAATACTTAAAACCTGGTTTGAAGAAAATAGCAGTTGTCTGCTGATACAAGTTACTGTATGTTAAAAAAGGTCTGTTTGTAGATCAGCAAATATAAGGAAAAATGCTTTCTATTTAAACATGCTTCTTTTAGCCCATTTAAAACTATATATATATATATATATATATATATATATATATAAAAAAAATCTCAAAAAAATGTACTTTCACCTTTGCCAATTTTACTTAATCCGTTCATGTTATGATTACTTAAAAAAAATTATTTAACAATGTGAACTTGATGTAATCTAGTTCATTCAACAAAAAAGTGTGTATTGTCAACTTTACTTAAAAATTATTTGTTCAGCCAACATAACATTGTTGCGTAAAAGTAACAGATTAATGAAACGAACACAGACTTGCATCTCATTGGCTGAGTATTTCTGCAGTGTATTATGGGTAATTGTTATTCTGTCATCCTTTTGCAGAAGTGTACCACCATTTCATAGGTAGATGATTAATACACTTTATGGCAATGAAGTTGTTCTAATAAGTTTTAGAATAAAACAAACAAACAGTTATCAATATTGCTTTGTGTTTCAGATATGTTTGTGATATAATTGGTAAACAGAAATTATAGAAAGGTCAGAATGAAGAGTAAATTAGTTGGGCTGACACTATTAAATTAAGCTTTGCCCAACCATAGTAAATAAGTTGAATCAACCTTAATAAATTAAGTTGACCCAACGTAAGTACATTAAATTGGAGTAACGTAATTGCATAATGCTGAAATAAAGCAAATTAATCATGTGGAAATCCTTTCCATGATTTTTTTATGTTCGTTCAAAGAGTTATTTTTTTGAGTGATATATATATATATATATATATATATATATATATATATATATATATATATATATATATATATTTATATATATATATATATATATATATATATATATATATATATATATATATATATATATATATTGGAGTATTCTTGCCATGAAGAGGACCTAGATAAGTTGATAAATAAGTTGATAAATAAGTCAGTGGATGTTTGTGTTTTCTTTCAGAGAGCTACAGAGCAGGATAATGTGGTGTACGCAGGAGTCTCAAGACGTTGATCAACTCTTGATCAAAATGTGATTCTGTTTTTGATTACTAACTTTATCCCAAACACAGAGACAGGAGACAGAATCCCTTGTTCTTTGTGAATAGAGATAAATGGCCATTAAATGTCATTTTGTCATAGTTACACATATATTTGAAAAAAGAAAGTTTACTGTTATTATTTCATGCTCTCTGCCATAATATTTCTGTGAGTTTGCCTGTCTGTGCTCTCTCTTTCTCTCCCCTCGTCCTTTCCCTTCCTCTCTTCTGTGCTCTCTCTCTCTCTCTCTACTCTTACCTCTCTCTATCTCAATGTCTACACACATCCGCACTCTTGTATATTTCCTCATGAGTTCAGATGTTCAGAACAGGACTGGGGCTATAGGCCCGAAGGTTATTGAGTTTGGTCTTTGCCAGATGTGCTCCTAATATGGTCAGAACTTCCTGTCCATGTTCCCATTTTATATAACATACAGATGTAATATGTATCCTACGGGATCTAGAAAAGAAAACCCCCTTGTTTGCTTGACATTCCTATTTGATGTAGTGTATGATTCTTATTGGATAAACCCCTACACCACCCCTGACAGTGTATCTGTATATTCTACTGATGTAATAATAAACTTTGAAGAAGTATGTGAACAGACAATTGGCTTCATGTTCATAATTCTTTCCATGGGCCCATGCACGGACTGAGAATAGTCGGATGGCATGGAACGATAAAAAAATGAAATATATATTTAACAATTGCAAAAGGGGATTTTCACAGTGATGTCATAGAACTTTTATTTTTAAGAATGTGTGACAGGGCTGGCCTGGATTTTAAATTCAGCCCTGGAAAAATCACACCCATTGTCTAAGATTCCCCTATGAATGTTTTTCTGGGGTTAGGGTCCTTAAAATAGGACAGAAACAAATAAAGAAAAATATATTATTGAAAATACTGCATTTCTTCACATAGAAATGCACATTTGACAGTGAAACAGATTTTGAGCTGTAGAATGCAGTAAAGTAAATTAAATCTTGATGCATGTTTGTATTTGTAAATTGTTGTTTTTGTTAATGAAGAGACAACAATAATTTCCAAATGAACAATAAACTAAATTAAACTCCTTAATAACAATATAATTTTAAAGTTATTTTCTAATTAATTTAAGACACTGATGTTAATATTTCATCTTTAACATTTTGCTTTAACAATTCAAATGTATTAGAACTAAACAGAAGAAAACATTTAACTTAATTCATGAAATCCAGGCTTTAAAGCTCCTTTAAAAGGTTTTTGAACAGTAAGATTTTTTTTTTTTTAATCATTTTCTTCTGCTCACCAAGCCTGCATTTATTTAATCCAAAGTTATGTCTGTGATCAAAGCTGAATCGTCAGCATCATTACAGCAGTCTTCAGTGTCACATGATGATTTGCTGCCCGAGAAACATTTATTATCATTATTATTATTATTATTATCATCAATATTTAAAACAGTTCATTTTCTTAGGAATTTTTGACAAATAGAAAGATTTAAAGATCAGCATTTATCTGAAATAAAAATCTTTTGTAACATTATACACCATTCAAAAGACATTTATAATGTTAAAAAAAGATTTCTATTTCAGATGCATGCTGTTCTTCTGAACCTTGTATTTATCAACGAAACCTAAACATTCGACTATTTTCTTAATAATAATAATAATAGTAATACAGTAATACTACTAATAATAAATGTTCAAAAACTTTTGACTGGTAGTGTATAATTTAAAATGTAATTTAAAAAAAAAAACGTATTTATTTTTTTAAATAAGTATCATTTAAAAATTAAATTGCTATAGTGAAAAGTTGCCATAGTTCTTGCCTAGAATCCAGAATTTAACTATTCTATTCGTAAGATCATGATAGTCAGGTAAAATCATGATAGCCAGGTAAAAAGATACTTGATTCCTACAGCTGTGTGATCAACAATCCCATCAGAAACCAGACCACACATCTGGACCTCAGTCAAATCACATGTGCAGGTATCTCAGTGGTCCTCTATATTTATCTTCTTTCCACAATCTAGACAAATCAAGTTTCTGTTTTGTAACGTTGCTCATTTCTTCTCTCATAAGACTGTCGCTGTTGTGGTTCTACTGAAGCTGTGATCTGATTGGCTGGCTCTGCTCTGGTGGGCGTGGCTGCTGTTGCTGGTTTATGACATCAGATCCAGAAGTCTTCAACAGAAAAAAGAGCAGACATCGCCATCAGACAACGATTGATCAGATTTGCAGGAAGCCAGAGATGTTTTTGAACCACTGTCCTCTGATTTTGAACCTATTCATGTCTTCATCCCTGGATAATATGTCTGATAGCAAGTCTGTCATTTAAAAGTCACATTTCTACTAATAGTATCTCCAAGTGACCATTTACCTTTACGATCTGTACTAAAGTCACTGCACTAAAATTACTGTTGAGAATTACTTATTAATACAGTTTTCCAAATAATGAAGATTTGTAATACTAGCACCGTGGATAATTTTGAAATTATCATGTGAACAGGTCTTAAAGGGGTCATATAATGCTGCTAAACAGAACATTGTATTAGGTGTAATGAAATGTGTTTAAGGTAAATATATATATATATATATATATATATATATATATATATATATATATATATATATATATATATAGACACACACACACACACACACACACACGCACACACGCATACACACACACACACACACACACACACACACACACACACACGCACACACACACACACACACATATATATATATATATATATATATATATATATATATATATATATATATATATATATATATATATATATACTAACCACCAGATGGCGCTGTTTGCTGCACTCTCGAAGCTGGGAATCTTATTCCAGGATGACAGGAACAGTCAGAGGAAAGCCTCGGTGCTTCATTTGCCCATCCCTGCTCCACCACTGCATGAGACCAAACGCAGAAACTGTGATTCACGCTCACGTGCTGTGTTGTTGTGCTGTGTTTGTCTAAACCACTCTAGACCTAGTTAACAGACGATCAGAGCACATCTGCTCTTCTGACGCTTGCACTCAACGTTTAATTAGCAAACGTTTTAAACTGTTGTTGTTGGAAACTGTTCAGCTGAAATGCCTCTTACAATATTTGAGGTGTTTCTTTTCTTCTGTTTGTGCTCTTGGAGTCCGGCTGGTAAGGATTTTTATGACTTTAGTTCTTCTGTATCTGTGTCATTTGTCTATCCACACATTCTGTTCTTTATTATTTCCATTATTCATTAAAATGTTTGTATCAGACTAAAATAAGCTTATTAAATATCTTTGTTAATTACGTTTGTTTGGTCATTTTTCTCTTTTTATGAATTCAAAAGGATTCATTTGTTACACATTATCGCACTAAAGAACTGTTTTGCGATGACAATTTCTACATGATCTAAAATGACTAAAACTGCAAAAGTCTTTCAGAGAAACTGTTTGTGTTTGTTCTTCAGGTGTGTTTGGTGATGAAGTGAAGTCAGTGTCAGTGACGGAGGGAGATTCTGTCTCTCTACACACAGATTATACTGATACACTGAGAAAAGGTTCAATTGAGTGGAAATTTGGACCTAAAGACATTCTCATCGCTCAAATCAACAGAAAGGACAATGTCTCAACAATATTTAATGACAGTGCTGGTGGGAGATTCAGAGACAGACTGAAGCTGGATCAGACTGGATCTCTGATCATCACAAACACCAGAACCACAGACTCTGGACTTTATAAAGTATTCAGCAGCAGAAGAGAGACACCGCTCGACATCTTCAATCTCACTGTCTACGGTGAGTAGAGAAACAATTGCCCTGATTGATTGTGAGTGTTTCTTCAGCAGTTAATTTTGGCTGAAAAAAAGCATCTTAGATATTTTAAGTAACAGTGCTGACTCATTTTTGTCTAATTAAAGCTACACACTTTCACACTTCCTGCATGATTTGACGATTACAGTTTAACTGCAGATGAAGCATTATAAAATATTCTGTGAAATTTAGCTCGATTTCTGCTTGTTTTATTTACACAACACTTTTCATTGCATCTCAGTCTCTTTACTGACAATATTGTCCATGTGTGATGAAACAGACCGACATCACAATGACATTTCACTCATCACATTAAATACTGACAAATATTCTCTAATATCTTTTCCAGCCCCTCTCTCCACTCCTAACATCATCAGAGACTCTTTATCTGTTCAGAACTCATCATCTTCATCAGGACCAGCATCCAGCTGTGTGTTTCTGTGTTCAGTGGTGAATGTGGATCATGTGACTCTCTCCTGGTACAAAGGAAACAGTTTATTGTCCAGCATCAGTGTGTCTGATCTCAGCAGAAGTCTTTCTTTACATCTGGAGTGTCTGGATGATTTCTACAGCTGTGTGGTGAACAATCCCATCAGAAACCAGACCACACATCTCAACACTCAACTCTGTCAGACATGTTCAGGTATGTCTGTGATAATATTTAGTGTTTATGAACACATTCACTCACAATAACAACACTCTCCTTCACATCCTCCAGACTCTGTATCTCTGATAGTGTGGATCTCTGCTGCTGGTGGTTTTCTGTTGATTGTAACTACAGTCGGGATCTTCTGCATCTGCAGGAAATACAGAAGAACAGACAAATAATGTGAGTATTGCCTACTTTTACCTCCTGCATGTGTGTATAAGAATATAAAACAATACTCAGATATCAGTTCATTGTGAATGTTGTTTCTGTCATATTTTCTTACAGTTCAGACCCATGACAGTGAGATCACTTACGCTGAATATACTGCACTTTCTTCACATAGTAATGTACATTTAACAGTAAAACAGATGTTTGAGCTTTAGGATGAAGTAAAGTTGATTAAATCTTGATGCATGTTTGTATTTGTCAGTTGTTGTTTGATTTTGTATCTGTGACAAATCTTCATCAACAACATTTAAGATACAATATAATTGTTTTTAGTTCATTTCTCATTTATGTCAGACACTGATATTAATCTTTCATCACTAACATTTTACTTTAACAATTCAAATTTATCAGAACTAAACATATTTAAAGAGAAAAAACATTTTACTCAATTCACAAGATCCAGGCTTTAAAGCTCCTTTGACAAATGATCATTTTAAAATTATTTTTAAAAACTCTGCCAGTAATGTTTTTGAACAGGAAGATTTTTTATGTTTTGAAATAATTTTCTTCTGCTCACCAAGCCATTAAAAATTTTGCTTTTAAAGTTTCTGAGAGTTTATGAACATTAATCTGATAATAAAAACAAGGTCAAAAGGTCAAAATTATAACATTATGCATTATAAATTATAATAAAAGGCTTTCGAGCAGTGTTGTTGTCTTATTTTTGTTTGTGTTAATATCAATATTTTTCTCAGTAGTGTGTCTCTGCCACAGTCAGATACAGATGAATCTGCTGGAGCGCCACCAACTGGATAAAGTCTTATTTCACTAACAGCTCCTCAGCCACATATTACATTTTATAAAGTAGAAATTCTTAAAAAGCTGATATGCATCTGTATTTCATAAATATGCATATATATTCTTTAACCTGTTTAGGTACATTGTTAAATAAATATGCTTTTAATATATTCTAAATATATTCTTCAGGCCTCTTTCCTGACCTTAAAAAAAAAAAAAAATTATACATACATATATATATATATATATATATATATATATATATATATATATATATATATATATATCCAGGGGCGCTGCTAAGGATTTTGGGCCACATGAAAAGAATCTTGACAGGGCCCCCAACACAGCTTCAACACTGATACTGAAATTTCAAAATAAAACTCTTCAATTTAAAAAAACAGGAACTAAAATCTGTGGTGAAAAAAAAAATCTCAGCAAGAAAACACCATCATAAAACAAAATGGCCATATAAAATTTCTAATAATTTAAGCAGAACTTGCATAATATACTATATCAAAGAATGGCCAACATATAACATAGATGAGTCTGAGTTACTCTTTCCACATCATTTCTAATCTCTTGTACTTGCTCAACATTTCTAAACAAAAGTCCAATGTCTGACCTTTTCAGCTGCAAAATCATTAATCAAATCTTTGAAGTCGAGCTCCAACTCGCTCTCAATGGAAAGCATAGCAAGACTGCAAAGCCTTTCTTGAGACATTGTAGACCTCAAGTAGCTTTTTATCAGTTTTAATTTGCTGAATGCCCTCTCCCCACCAGTAACAGTCACTGGCAGCGTGCTAAATAAACGCAAAACAATGCACATTTCTCCAAAGATGCTTTGAAGCTGCAGCTTACAAATAGAAATTAGGAGTTCAAAAAGTGACAGGTTGGGGGGTGGGGGAGTTGGAAGCATATACATGGTTTAGGTGTCTTACTTGATTTTCAAAATCAGGAGTTAGATCACTGGAATACTTAGTGATCAGTGGTTGGCACACAGAAGAGATTTTGTCCTCACTAATCTGCCCAACTTTCAGAACCGCATAAAACTCAATCACAATATCAGCAATTCTCTGGAACCTAGTGTCTAAGTCACTGATGCTACTATCCATAGCAGTGTAAAACACAGTATTCCGAAACTGTTTCTGAGTCTTCCTGAGGTGTCTCCTCTTCACAGGTTCCATCATGGAATCTCTTTCTTTTCTTCTTGCACTTAACTGAAGAGTAACATGAGCTTCTAGCTATCAACTTTGCCTCAGCTAGGAGAGACCCCCATGCATCTCTCAGAGACTGCATCTCTTCTGTCAAGACTCTGATATTGGCTGCCTCTATGTCAAGTGAGATTTTCCCTCACTGGAGAATAACATTCCTGTCATCAATGCTTTGCAGAACTTTCAGCCAAAAGGTGAGAAGAAGAATAGCATCAAATGACATGAAGTATTTTCTGAGACCATTAGCATCTGATCTTGCTTCATTGGTGAGACTGCAAGTCATTAGTATGCTATCAAGTGCATTGATGACAGAAGGTGCTTTGCCACAGGTTTAACAGCCTCAATCCTTGCACTCCAGCGGGTATCAGATGCAATGAGGAACCTGTTTGCTCTTTGTAGATTGCCCAGCGCTCTGGGCTGCTACTTACAAATGTGTACAGGCCATTTATGCAGCCAAAAAAGGTGGATACATCTGGACTTGATTGTGCAGCATGTACGCCGACAAGATTTAATGTATGAGAGGCACAAGGTAGCTATAAGTAGCTTGTTTTTCCTCAGTATTTCAGCTTGGACTCCCTTTACCTTCCCTGACATATTTGCACCATTGTCATATCCCTGTCCTCTGCAATCACTGATGTCAATGCTCACAGAGAACAGACTCAATCATCTTTGCTATCTCACTCCCTGTCTGAATTCAAGGAACCTCTCAGTGATCTCCCACTTGTCTTTTTCTTTGTCATATTTGACATACCGTAGTACCACCATGTTTTACTCTGTATGGGAAATGTCTGGTGTGGCATCGGCGATGACTGCATCATAGATGGCATCCACCCTTTCCTGTAGAATTCTTTTCAGAACTCGTCTGCCACATAAGTTGATGAACTCATTTTGACTTTCAGAGCTAAGATAATGTGTTAGCCTGGTTTGTTTTCCTTCTCTTTTTGTTTTTGTTTGTTGTCCCTGGTTTTTTGAAAGTGCTCTTTCAGCAGAGGATCATAATGTGACAAAAGCTCCAGTGTGCCTAGGAAATTACCATTATGAACGTCATCTAAGTTGCTTGTTTTGCCTCTAAAAGGCAGGTTTCTTGAGGCCAGGTGTAGGATAACATCTAACAGGCTCTCCAGGATGGCCCTATTTTTCTCAATTTCTGTTTGGAACTCCCTGTTTAACAGAGAGTCTATACCTTTGTCATGTAAAACAGATCTTTGCAGATTTTTCCATCTTAAGTAGCAATCTCTGTGTGCATCACTCCTCTCATGGATTGGGAGTTTATTGTACATGTTCAGTTGATTTCATCTAAGTCTGTGTCTGAAGTCAGTTGTAGTAGTTCTTGTGTTTCTCTTTTCTTCAGTGATTCTGTTTGTTAGCAGCAGCTGTTCATCACTAATTCTCAATCAGCACTTAGTTAATCACTTAATTACTTGAATGCAAATTTTTAAAACTTAAAGGGTTTAAATCAAGGCAATCTGTTTACTCAAACGGTTTGAGTTAAGTTAACTTGTCGGGTTTTACAGTGTAGTGATAGTTTATCTTACGAGGCATAGTTTATCTTAATATTTAGTTTATCCTATTTTATCCTACAACAAGAACAGAAGGGATTTTGAAAATGAGATAAACGGGTCCAAAACAGACCCGGGCCATTTGAGACGTAGTAGCCCAGAGTGCAGTCGGGACGATGGGGCGGGGCGACACCTCGGCGGTTATTGGTTTATGATTAAGACGAGCTTATTGGTGTACAGATGAGTGACGATTTTACAGCTTATTGGTATAGAGAATTACGACGCTGTTAGCAGGATTGGAATGGAGCATCACAGTCCCGCCCACAGCCCGAGAGAGCTCTGGTGCCGGAAGTAAATTTCCCATTCATTTCTCCCATTGACTTTCGGAAAAATCCATATCTAAAGAGTTTTAGAGCATGTGTGAGGATAACCAGCTACGGCTGAACTCATAAGCATATAACATATCATTTCGAGTGAAAAAATTAAGAGAAAATCCAAAAAAAGTCAAAAGGTACAAGACTGTGTACATATTTTCATTTCGAGCACAGGAACTACTCATCCCATAAACCACCGCGCCCCATTGAATTCGACTGAAGCCACAACTGCGAACGGGGCAACGAGCCTTTTGAGCGACTTCCAAATCTTGATGACGGAAACCTGTCGTCATGCACGTGTTTGCCATAGCTTTTTTATTAAAACATTATACACTGAAAAGTTTAACTTTAAATGACATCAATTAATACATCAAAACCAGTTGATCTCAGTTCATTCTCTATTTCCCTTCAATTAACTTAACACACAAATGTGTTTCAGTCCTTGGAACAAAATCCTGTGTAAACAAAAGCCCAGAAGATCACCACGCCGGTCTCTTCTCTGTACCCGTGTGGGTTTGACTTGAAAAGGGCTCTGCACTGCAAGCGTTCCCTGATGCTGTACATCCGTCTGAACTCGTTCCGGTCAGGAGACAGGAGGACAATTCTTCCAGTTGGCCACAACTTATAGTGTAAAGACATGAAAGATAATAAGAATCATAATAAAAGTTTAACAGCCTTGTACTACAAAATTCAATTGGAGAATAAGCATTAAACGGGGAAATCTTACTGTCTAGCCAGGCAAACTGTGCCGCTTTCCGAAAAACTTCTGCAAACCAGAGAAATTGTCAAATATAAAGAGTCACCCGCTGACAAAATAACTTCCCTGAGGATTTCCAGGGGAAGCTGTTGAATCAAAAACATACATAGGTTTATTTATACATGTATATAAAAGTTATTAAACATTATATAAACACTGAATACAGACAACCTTGCTTTAAACAAACTCTCATTAAAAACTCTATAGATTGTTGTCACAACTGCATACTCATTCTTTTATAATAACACTAATAAAATGTTAATATATACAGTACTGTGCAGAAGTATTAGGCATGTTAGTATTTTCACATTGAAAAAAATTGTTTTAAGCCAATTATTTATATCTTTTGCTGTTGTGTGTCAGTAGGATATATTAGTTTACATTTCCACACATTCATTTTGCCATTAATTGTAATAATCCAGTGAGATATTTGTATATATATCTGTATGCATGATCCACATGAAGATCTTTTACATTGAATATAAATATTTCTGTCTTATATGGTGAACAAAATCCACATTAGATCGCAAACAGAAGTTATTTAAAAAACTCGCTGCTGTCTGAAAATGAATTAAGCTGAAATGTTTTTAAATGTCTTTGATGCTGATGTTAACTGATAGCTATATATGAAATAATTCACGGTGCTGACCAATATAGTACTTGTACATAATCCCAATTTCATATCTGAACAACTATGTAGCTGTAATAACTAAAATACCTCTGCATGTACACACATGTAATTATTAGTTCTTAATGAATGTATGTGCACAAATAACCTGCTTTGCTGGACTCTGCCTGAAGACATGGTGAATGGTGAAGTTCTCCTCAGTGGTTGAGCTCTAAAAGAACAAATGTCAAGAGGTAGGTATATTGCTAGATATAGTACAGAGTAATGTTTCATGTAGCAACATTCAAACAGCTACATACATTTGCGGAGTGAAGCTGTCCAGGAGAACAGAACACCACCACCTCCTGATCATGTCATCCTGAAAAATAATAATAATAATAATATACACACAATAATCATGCATGTCTGTTCAAATAACTTGACAAATGTAATGGAATACCTCTGTAAAATCAAACCTAAGAACTAAAGCCATGTACAGAGTGTACTGTTACCAGAGTTGGGACTTTCAAGTCACAAGCAAGTCTTCAAGTCATATTCAAGTCCTCAAAGGGTTAAAGTTAATGAGATAATTAAGTGACTAATTAAATGATGATTGTGCATTAGTGATGAACACCTGCTGTTCTTGAGAATTACAGAGGATCAGATGTTGATGTTTTATTGGTTAAAGTGATGCAACCATAATGGAGATCAGTGTTTGCTTTAGTGGGGCTCTTGACCCTTGACCGTCATGTTAGATCTCTTTATGTAGCATTGCATGAGGTGCTGTAAAGCAGAGAGAAGAAATTAATCTGTATGTGATAGGTGGTCAGATTACAATCAAATTAACATTAGCTCTATTTAAGTTTAGCATAATCAACCCAGTAAAACTACACTATGGAAAAAAATAAAGTAAGTGAATTTTAAATCTACTAAGTGCACACAAAATTTGAAAAGCTATACTCTGTAGACACACACAGACATCAAGAACGAGACCGGGGTAGCTGCAGCCTGGAGCAATGGGCGCACCGAAAGGTAGGGGCGTAGCAAAAGGTTTCTCATTGGTGGAAGGAGTTTTACTGCTGGCCAATCAGCAGCTAAATATACATTTACGTAATTTCCTTAGACAAGGCCCAATAGTATGTTCCTGCACAACCGGAGGCTGCAGATTCAGGACCGCAGATCTGGGCCGCAGTTCTAGGACCCTAGTTTTTCCTGACAGCGCCACCTACCGTACTGGCCAATATAGCGATGGCTGCAGTTTCAGGAACGCAGTTCTAGTATCCTGTTGGTTTAGTTTGCAGTCACGTTACTTTGTATATAGCATCAATATATTAATCTCAGTAGCATGTTTTTAAATGTGATTTTTGATTCAAAATGCAGCAGAGTTAAATTACTAAGTGTGCTTTGAGTCACAATTTTAAATTTAAACATGAATTTACACAAAATATAAATGAAATATCAATTTTGTAAAATTGATGTATATCAATGTTAAAACAATTGTAAAAAATGAAGAACCTTAAAAGTCTTGAATTGTCTCTTGAATTATACAGTATATTGATTCACTTCCTTAAGGTGAATTAGCTCATTATCAGGTAAGTTAAAGTTGGAATCAGCATATGGAGTCACTAAATTACTTCCAATATTTTAAAAGTTGTTGAGAGGCAAGACAAGACACAAGAATGATTCAATGATTCAAGAATGTTTATTTATATACATATATACATATTATATTATATATATATATATATATATATATATATATATATATATTATAGTTCAGACCAAAAGTTTGGACACACCTTCTCATTCAAAGAGTTTTCTTTATTTTCATGACTATGAAAATTGTAGAGTCACACTGAAGGCATCAAGGGCTATTTGACTAAGAAGGAGAGTGATGGGGTGCTGCGCCAGATGACCTGGCCTCCACAGTCACCGGACCTGAACCCAATCGAGATGGTTTAGGGGTGAGCTGGACCGCGGACAGAAGGCAAAAGGGCCAACAAGTGCTGAGCATCTCTCGGGGAACTCCTTCAAGACTGTTGGAAGACTATTTCAGGTGACTACCTCTTGAAGCTCATCAAGAGAATGCCAAGAGTGAGCAAAGCAGTAATCAAAGCAAGAGGTGGCTACTTTGAAGAACCTATAATATGACATATTTTCAGTTGTTTCACACTTTTTTGTTATGTAAATAATTCCATATATAATTCCACATGTGTTAATTCATTGTTTTGATGCCTTCAGTGTGAATCTACAATTTTCATAGTCATGAAAATAAAGAAAACTCTTTGAATGAGAAGGTGTGTCCAAACTCTTGGTCTGTACAGAATTTACATGTCATTTTTGCGACAACATCACAACAGCACCAAAGTGAACCCCTTCTCCATCAATCGCTGCATGGATAGAATGGCTGTAGGCTTCAACTCTAGAGAAAGAGAGAGCGAGAGACAGAGATAAATAAATAAGAAACATTTGTTTAACATATTCAACTGGAATATATATATATACATACACACATACATACATACATACATACATATATATATATATATATATATATATATTAGGGCTGCACGATTAATCGCATGGATTGTCATGCGTGTCTCATCAGTAAAGATGGTTCTGTGATTAGCAGTAAATGTCCATCAGCTGCTTTCAAATGGAGCCGCACCTAATATACAGAGCCGCAGATCGTTGACAAGCTACGCAATATCGCGTTCATAACCGCATGCGATTAACCTGCGATTATGAACGTGATATTGCACAGCTTGTCAGTGAATTACGTCTTCCCATCACACTAGATGTGGACTGACATTGCTCAGAAGTCAGATGTTGGTTGAAAGTGAAAACCCAACCTCTGTTTGGTGTCAAACTCTAGCGTAAATACTCCAAAAACATGACAATCTTCACTTATTATAAACAAGATTTATTTCTGTCATAAATGTAAAAAAGTTCTTATTGAAATTAACAGAGATGTTGATGGTTTATTGAAAATTATAGTTTAGTTTGATGTCACCATTATGCTGTTCTACGCTATTAATTTAATATTAGTGACTATAGCAGATGTGTTGCAATACAGAGGGTCCTGACAATTTATGTCATTTTATTTTTATCTGATCTTTTTAAACTACATTGTTTTAGAATTACTTCAAACCATAGGATGCTTAGACATACAGAGACCTTAAGAATTAGTGTAAGAATCTCAACAATGGTGACATGCTTCATGCCGCAATGCATTCTGGGTGCTATGGATGAGTTTTGCATGATGTACCCAGAATACATTGCAGCATAAAGCATGTCACCATTGCTGAGATTCATACACTGAATCTTGATGTTTGTGTGACAAATTTTTTTTAATCTTTGAAATTATCTGCTTTAAATTCAACTGGGTGTCAGGCTGTTGACCATTGAGTCACTTTAAAAAATAATACTTAACTAACACCACACAGTAGCTTGGGTGAAAACAAGTAATCAGACATATCAATCATCAGCAAGCAAACAGCACCATTGAACCACATATTTGTTTGCTGTTTTAGCCACAATAAAGATGACAGCAGCTAAAAAACAACACCAACAAGTCAAGTGTCAAATTGCACAACTAAAGCCAACACTTACCAGCATTATGGTGACATCAAACCAAGCTATTACTTTTAAACAGACATCAACATCCACATCTAAACATCCACTTAAATCTTAATTAGAATGTTATGGAATAATGTTCTTATAATGTTATTGATAAACATTTGTAGAAAGTTTTTAGAGAACGTTATCCTATCTTTTGAGAAAACGTTCTGGGAACAAAAATAAAACTACCCGCTAAAAACATTGGGAATGTTCTTAGAACATTTTAGAACAAAGAAAATTCTAGCTGGGAAGTGCCGCTCCATTTGAAACCAGGTGGTGGACATTTACTGCTAATCACAGAACTGGCTTTACTGACAAAGACACGCATGACAATCGCATGGGATTAATCGTGCAGCCCTAATATATATATCTATATATATATAGATATATATATGAAAAGTGAAAGTCCTTGCAGCATGTGGTGCATCTCTTCAATTCGGGCAGGGATTTCTCTTTTTGATTGTTATATGTATCTTGGAAAAGTGAGAGTGTACTTGTTAGAATATTTTGAGATCATGAAAATATCCCTAGTGCCTTTTTTAATCATCTGTCCTACAATGAGCCTAGGGGTGCTCCGATCACGATCGGCCGATCGTTATGCGCATCTCGTCAGTAAAGCCGGTTCTCTAATCAGCTGTTAATTCCATCAGGTGCGTGATTTCACTAGGGATGTTCCGGTACTAGTACCGGTACCAAACTTATCCCCTTGGAGCGGGGACTTTGGAGTGAGTAGTGCATGTGCGTGCCATTAACTAGTCGTTAGGAATGAACTTTGCAAAAGGAGCGACATAATTTCCTCATTATCTTCAGCTGAGATGTTCCCGTGACAGCAGATTCACTGATGGACTTCGACATAAAAACAATATACATTTAATGTTTTAAAAAGTTTTAAATATATTCGTTTTTATATATTATATACACTGTAAAACCCGACATATAACTTAACTCAAACCGTTTGAGTAAACAGATTGCCTTGATTTAAACCCTGTAAGTTTTAAAACTTTGCATTCAAGTAATTAAGTGATTAACTAAGTGCTGATTGAGAATTAGTGATGAACAGCTGCTGTTAACAAACAGAATCACTGAAGAAAAGAGAAACACAAGAACTACTACAACTGACTTCAGACACAGACTTAGATGAAATCAACTGAAATAAAATACATGAAATCTCTCAAGATCTGATTAACCTCTTGAGACCCTGTGGCCTCATATGAGGACATTATATTTTTGTGAATTTCTCTGAGTCTGTTCATGCCACAGTTTTAGATCTGGATGTCCTGTACAGAGCACATTCAGGGCTTTTCAGAAATACCAAATGATTGGATGTTTCACATGACCACTCCCTCTCCTTGGTCATCAAAATGTCTGAAATTAATTTAGTGACACTCTTATAGAAATATGATAATATTTCTATAATATATTGTAGTTATCATTTAAATCTGTCTAATTTTTAAATTCTGTGTCATAAATCAACATCTCAGAAATATGTTATGGGGTTTCAAATCAAAATATGACTTTCTGTTACTAAACAGGACATTGATTTCATACATGTCCTCAGATGAGGACACCGGGACTAAACGCATGCTTATGACGCATTTTGGAGACATAACAAATGAATAGAGAAAGAAATTATATTTCAATATTCTATGAAATATTATATATTATTATGAAAATCTTGACAATTATTACTCACATTATTACACTTCTTTTTTCATTACATGTTGCCCCAAAAACACATTTATATGTAAATTAGATTTAGTTTATAGATACATTGTATATAATTAGAAAACCCATTAATGGTAATTTTACACACATTTTGCAGAAAGAAAAATGTTATACTGAATTATTCTGTTATACCATAGTTGAGAATCATCTTTATACAAAGTTTGGTAAAAAAAAATGTAAAAATCTTGAACATTAAAAATGTATTGGTGATTTAAAAAAATCTATTGTTTTTGCCTATGCATTTTCATTCATGTCTTTTCATTTTTTTTTTTAGAAATTGAGTCCCGATGTCCTCTGCCGAGGACATAACATAACTTTATAAATGAAATGCATGAATGCAGAGCACAAGGCTGCACTGGGAAATCCTGTGTGCGATGCATGACATGCAATGTGCATCTGTGCTTGCAAAGTGAATGAAACTGCTTTGCAGCATTTCACATCATGATAGACCCACTGTCCTCACATGAGGACATCTTTTTTCTGGGAAAACTACTTCCTGTACAAAAACAAATTTTAGGTATTATACTTATTAGGTCCTACATATCCCAAATAGCAAGAAAAATTATAAAATGCACAACAGGCAATCTCTCGGGTTTCAGGAGCCCACTATTAATAACCAGACTGACTTTATTTCTGTCAGACGTCTACAGAAGATCTTATTGAGAATGAACTAAGGTTTAGATGTTGATTTATTGTTTCATTTGAAGTAACCATGTTAGAGATCAGTGTTTGCTTTAGTTGAGCTCTTGACCCTTGACGTGTGTCTTTGTCTTTTCTCTGGCCTGGCTGTTATAACCATGTGTTTCTAAAACATGTTTGTTATAACTCAGAAGCCCAGAAAAAAATATTAACTGATATTGGTTGTTATGCAGCTTCCTGGTGATGACAACTGTCAATTATGGAGCTGTTTAGAGTCCAAAAACTGACAAGATACCTGATGCATGATTAGTTTACTTCATTATAATGGAATATGTTTAAAGAGCCTGTTGTTTCATCGAAATCAGTTTACAAAATAATACTGAAGACTTTATGCACATTCATCTTTTTTCTATGGCAGTAATTAGTCACACACAGACATCAATAATCAGAATATGAACCTCAACAATGGTCACACACACACACACACAAAAAAATAAAAAAAGCAATGCATGCTGGGCATTATTATAGTACAAAACTAATATATGGCTCTCAGCATGCTCTGCTGCATTTTATTGTAATTATGGTCACCATTGTTGAGGTTCATAAGCTGATTGTTGATGTCTGTGTGTGACTGCTTGACACTGTAGAAGACCACACTGTTTAGAAAGTATTTTATATTAAATAATCATCACAGAATCATATAGCATAACTTTTACTATATTATCTAACTAATTAAACACACACTTCAACAGAAGTTACACTCAGATCATTTTAATAATTGCTAATTTTAATAATTGATGATTTTCATCAATGGGGTAAGTAAAAATGCTAATGGCATTTCTTCTGGGTTTTTGAGTTATAACAAACATGTTTTAGAAACACACGGTTATAACAGCCAGAGAAAAGACAAAGACAGAAATCAAGGGTCAAGAGCCCAACTAAAGCAAACACTGATCTCTAACATGGTTACTTCAAATGAAACAATAAATCAACATCTAAACCTTAGTTCATTCTCAATAAGATCTTCTGTAGACGTCTGACAGAAATAAAGTCAGTCTGGTTATTAATAAGTGGAGCTGGTGATGCTGTTTGTGGGGTTGTTTAATCAGATCTTGAGAGATTTCATGTATTTTATTTCAGTTGATTTCATCTAAGGCTGTGTCTGAAGTCAGTTGTAGTAGTTCTTGTGTTTCTCTTTTCTTCAGTGATTCTGTTTGTTAACAGCAGCTGTTCATCACTAATTCTCAATCAGCACTTAGTTAATCACTTAATTACTTAATCGCAACGTTTTAAAACTTACATGGTTTAAATCAAGGCAATCTGTTTACTCCAACGGTTTGAGTTAAGTTTACTGGTCGGGTTTTACAGTGTAGCATATTTTTAAAACGTATTTAAATATTAAATGTATGTTTATTTGCAACGGTTATGCTAACAACAATAAAAATAAAATAAAAAAATAAACATTTATAACAGTAAAACAGCGACATCTGCTGACGGACACATGCTGCGCTGTCACGGGAACATCTCAGCTGAAGATAATGAGGAAATTATGTCGCTCCTTTAGCAAAGTGCTTTCCTAACGACTACTTAATGGCACGCACATGCCCCACTCACTTCAAAGTCCTCACTTCAAGGGGATAGGGATGATCACTTCCATTTGGAATTTGTCCAGACTAGTACCGGAACATCCCTAGATTTCACATAGAGCAGCTGTTACTACACAGAGCCGTTGTTAATAGAGAAGATGCGCAAATCCACTTCATTTTCAGGGTTTTTTGGCGCATCTTCTCTATTAACAACGGCTCTGTGTAGTAACAGCGGCTCTATGTGAAATCACGCACCTGATGGAATTAACAGCTGATTAGAGAACCGGCTTTACTGATGAGATGCGCATTAACGATCGGCCGATCGTGATCGGAGCACCCCTAAATGAGCCTAATCGAATCCATAAAATCACTTCATATTGGCCATGCAAAACATGACAGAAACTAACACATGATAGCAATGTATAACTGTATGTGGAGTAGACCTGCAGATTAGGCCAAATTGTAACAAACTATTAAAATTGCCAAATGCCTAATTTATCATTGCAAAACAATGCCAAAACAACAGGCTAACACATACTGCAACTAGGCAGTCAGTGCAGTTTAATTATGAAATATATTTTATACCTAAATATGGTAAAACAACGACTATAAAGCCAGTATTCACACTAATACATTAAGCTTCAGGTAAATCTTACAAACCTTACATCAACCATGCTCTTGTCATCTGATAAGTTTAATTAATGTGCAGGCTAGATTCACTTAGAATACTTCGTCATTAAAACACAATTATAATTTATGAAATCATAGCCACAAATTAACGTCGTAGTAATTAATAAAACTAGCTCACAAATTCTTAATTTGGTGGGAATTAATTATTAATTCATAGGTAGCAGTTCTCACTATGTAAACTTTGCACCGTTTAAACGTTATAAAATAAAACTTAATTAAATATCGATACTCACCGTCTGGTTGCTGTCCATGTCGTCCATCTTTAATTAGTGTTGATCCAGTACAGTAGGTGGCGCTGTCACAAAAATACTAGGGTCCTAAAGCTCCGGTCACAGAATTGCGGTCCTGTAACTGCAGCCTCTGGTTGTGCAGGAATACCCTTCTCAGACAAGGTGGCGGCGAAAAAGACGTGAGGTAATTATTCATCGTTTATACGTTTATCTATACTTTATATACCACAGATATGTATATTAAGATAAGTTTGTTACAATACGATGATATTTTTTCCTTTGCGTTATATCTTGCAGCTTTAGTGATTAGTTTATTGTTGTTGACAGACATATGACAGTACAGTGAGACAAAACGATGACCGCACTGACGGCGAATCCTTCAGAGATGATTGTTTATATCTGCGTCCTTTTTGTACAATAGAGTACAGAATACATCCTGTAACTTTAATAATTATTACCACCTCTATTGCAACTGTATGAAGATCAATTTACAGTCTGGAGACGATTAGACAAAAAAAAAAAAAAAAAAAACTCTAATTTAGAGTTTGTTTCTACCTTTCTGCCAGGTGTCCAACTAATGCAGAGTATATTCAAGCTGCCAACACACTGATGTGAAGAACCCTTTCCAGAGAAATATAGAAAGAAATGACTGTGTAAGTTTCATTGTTTTTAAATCATTGATTTATCTCTATCAACATAATCATACACAATATTGTAGTAACAAGATGTAATCTTTATTTGCTGGAAAATGACAATCAGTCAAGTTTTCACTGCCTGACCATCATCTTAATGTTTATGCAATGTTTTTATTATTTTTTTTATATCTAAAACACCTTGTTCAGTAAGTATTTAGATGTTTTTCATATCTGTCACGGTCTAAGCATGATATGTTTCTGTTGTTCTGATTAAGGAAGCTTGTGTTGGGGCTAGTTATGCTAATGCTAATTAAGGTTGATATCTCTGCAGCACTATAATGTGATATTTATCCCCTAAAATGCTAATTTTACCAGGGAAACCCTTCCCAAAAATTTATATTTTAACCCCGGGAAGCAATTTTTATCGGGGAACCTCCCGGAAACGCGACTGGGCTAGTTTTGGACTAGTTTTACGAAGCAACTGTGCAGGATTTGTTGTGAAAACCTGGCAACCCTGATCTGAACACACGTGCTGGAGATATACTTCTAATTACAGGAGCGTCTTTACTGATGAGAGGTGCATGAAAATTGCATTTGATTCTTTGCACAGTCCTATTAATATTATATCATAACTAACCTGCTCTGTCTAGTCTGTTGGTCTCCGTGTCCTCTTTGCTTCGTGGTTTTTCTGTGCGTGAAACAATTGATGTGTGGCGTGAAAGCGTGTGAAAAGAGTCAACTGCGTGTGTCTCACGGTGAATGCTTGAGAGTTGGCACATTAGTTCTCAAGCAGAATAAAGGACAGGTTGATTATTGCTGTTTAGCGTTTGTATTAATCTATGATGTGTCCCTGTTTGCGTACAGGGACATAAAAAAATTAATTAAAAGTGATACGTGGACCAAAGTGTCTGAGATTGTTCATTTTAAGTAAAGGATCCTAATATTTCTTCCACAACAATATTTAATGAGGTTATAACTCCTTGTGGTTAGTCTGCACGAGATCAACAAGCTTGTTTGCTTTGCGGCCGCTTTAAATACAAAATAAGCATTCGATCTACGTTACAGCGTCTGAGCGCTCACAAATCTTTCTGCAGCGTCGTGAGGAGAGCGGCAAGAACGATTTTTTACGCTCTAGACGCCGGCGGGAGAAGGGTATTCCTGCACAACCGGAGGCTACAGTTACAGGACCGCAATTCTGTGACCGCAGCTTTAGGACCCTAGTATTTTTGTAACAGCGCCACCTACTGTACTGAATCAACACTAATTAAAGATGGACGACGTGGACAGCAACCAGACGGTGAGTATCGATATTTAATTAAGTTTTATTTTTATAACCTTTAAACGGTGCAAAGTTTACATAGTGAGAACTGCTACCTATGAATTAATAATTAATTCCCACCAAATTAAGAATTTGTGAGCTAGTTTTATTAATTAGTACGACGTTAATTCGTGGCTATGATTTCATAAATTATAATTGTGTTTTAATGACGAAGTATTATAAGTGAATCTAGCCTGCACATTAATTAAACTTATCAGATTACAAGATCCTGGTTGATGTAAGGTTTGTTAGATTTACCTGCAGCTTAATGTATTAGTGTGAATACTGGCTTTATAGTCGTTGTTTTAACATATTTGTGTATAAAATATATTTCATAATTAAACTGCACTGACTGCCTAGTTGCAGTATGTGTTAGTCTGTTGTTTTGGCATTATTTTGCAATGATAAATTAGGCATTTGGCAATTTTAATAGTTTGTTACAATTTGGGCTAATCTGCAGGTCTACTCCACATACAGTTATACATTGCTATCATGTGTTAGTTTCTGTCATGTTCTGCATGGCCAATATGAAGTGATTTTATGGATTCGATTAGGCTCATTGTAGGACAGATGATTAAAAAAGGCACTATGGATATTTTCATGATCTCAAAATATTCTAACAAGTACACTCTCACTTTTCCAAGATACATATAACAATCAAAAAGGGAGATCCCTGCCCGAATTGAAGAGATGCACCACATGCTGCAAGGACTTTCACTTTTCATATATATATATATATATATATATATATATATATATATATATATATATATATTCCAACAAATGTTTCTTATTTATCTCTCTCTGTCTCTCGCTCTCTCTTTCTCTAGAGTTGAAGCCTACAGCCATTCTATCCATGCAGCGATTGATGGAAAAGGGGTTCACTTTGGTGCTGTTGTGATGTTGTCACAAAAATGACATGTAAATTCTGTACAGACCAAGAGTTTGGACACACCTTCTCATTCAAAGAGTTTTCTTTATTTTCATGACTATGAAAATTGTAGATTCACACTGAAGGCATCAAAACTATGAATTAACACATGTGGAATTATATATGGAATTATATACATAACAAAAAAGTGTGAAACAACTGAAAATATGTAATATTCTAGGTTTTTCAAAGTAGCCACCTTTTGCTTTGATTACTGCTTTGCACACTCTTGTCATTCTCTTGATGAGCTTCAAGAGGTAGTCACCTGAAATAGTCTTCCAACAGTCTTGAAGGAGTTCCCCGAGAGATGCTCAGCACTTGTTGGCCCTTTTTCCTTCTGTCTGCGGTCCAGCTCACCCCTAAACCATCTCGATTGGGTTCAGGTCCGGTGACTGTGGAGGCCAGGTCATCTGGAGCAGCACCCCATCACTCTCCTTCTTGCTCAAATAGCCCTTGATGCCTTCAGTGTGACTGTATAATATGTATATAAATAAACATTCTTGAATCATTCTTGTGTCTTGTCTTGCTTCTCAACAACTTTTAAAATATTGGCAGTAATTTAGTGACTCCATATGCTGATTCCAACTTTAACTTACCTGATAATGAGCTAATTCACCTTAAGGAAGTGAAACAATATACTGTATAATTCAAGAGACTTTTCAAGAGACAATTCAAGACTTTTAAGGTTCTTCATTTTTTACAATTGTTTTAACATTGATATACATCAATTTTACAAAATTGATATTTCATTTATATTTTGTGTAAATTCATGTTTAAATTTAAAATTGTGACTCAAAGCACACTTAGTAATTTAACTCTGCTGCATTTTGAAGCTTACATTTAAAAACATGCTACTGAGATTAATATATTGATGCTATATACAAAGTAACGTGACTGCAAACTAAACCAACAGGATACTAGAACTGCGCTCCTGAAACTGCAGCCATCGCTATATCATCCAGTACGGTAGATGGCGCTGTCAGGAAAAACTAGGGTCCTAGAACTGCGGCCCAGATCTGCGGTCCTGAATCTGCAGCCTCCGGTTGTGCAGGAACATACTATTGGGCCGGCGGTGTGAACGCACAGTTAGGCTTCGGCTATGGCTGTAGTGTTGTTGTGAAAGTAGGGGCGGAGCATAGAGACTATGCCGTTTCTCGTTTGTTACTCTAGAGTAGACCAATTCACTTTATTGAGGCATACTGCCCCCATCTGGTATGGAATGTGGAGTATGACTTGATTTTTTTTGCCAAACATTACAGATGGCACCTTTAAACACAGTGTAATTTAACTTCTGCTAAAACAAATGCTGATAAACAGTGCTTTCAGAAACTGAAGCTCTCAGGAACCAAAAAGATCCTGATTCTTCTGAGTTTATGCGTGTGAACGTGAGAGAGACGGAGTGAGAAAACCAGAGAAGAAACTCCCCAGCTAGAATATTTTTGTTCTAAAAATGTTCTAAGAACATTACCATTTTTCAAACAATGTTTTTAGCGGGTAGTTTTATTTTTGTTCTCAGAATGTTCTCTCAAAAGATAGGATAACGTTCTCTAAAAACATTCAAAAAATGTTTATTAATAAAATTATTAGAACATTTTAACAACCACAGATGAGTTCAGTACAACAATCTAAAGCTTTTTTTTCCTAAAAATTTCAGTTTTCATATAAACAAAACATCTATTTTTGTGCAAAAAGAAATGAGCGATCAATTGAGACAAGACGAGAAAGGGGGAAAAAACACTTGGAGAAGCTTTAACAGTAAACGACTGTGGTTTAATGTGCTTCTGCTAAAATAAATGCTGATAAGCAGTCCTTCAAGAAACTGAAGTGCTCAGGAGAACTAAGTGTAAAAAACAAATCTGCAGTTACTTCTGCTTTTTTGCATGCATGAGAACAGAGCAGAAACTGACCAGTGCATTTGATAGTTTGCTTTTAATACTGAACAATGATAGATTTTATTTTTACTTTTTTAATCTTCAGATTGAGTCAATTTAACTCCGTGGTTCTTATCCTGGTCCTGGGACCCCTGCTCTGTCTCCATTAGGTGATAATAATTATTCATTATTATTCACAATAATTGATCCATACGGAGTCTAATCTCTGATGAAATAGATGTGTAGAAGTGGACCCAGTAAAAATGACACTAAGAGCCAGTGGTTGTGTGATAATCAGTTAATATGCAAGTGACTTTCCAAACATTTTGTACACATTAATTTTTCTCCTATGCCAGTAATTGGTCAAACACAGACATTAATAATCTGAACCTCTACAATGGTGATGAAAAAACATGCTGCAATGCATTCTGGGTACTATTGTAGTACAAAACTCATCCATGGCTCCCAGCATGCTCTGCAGGAATTTTTTTTATGGTCACCACCCAGCAGGCACAGGATGTAGACTCCAACGTCGGTTAGACGTTGGATTTTGGTTGAAAATGAAAATCGGGTTGACATCTAAATCCAACGACTGTTTGACGTCAAGCTCCAACGTTGGGCAGATGCGGAATTTTGGCTGGAATAAATACCCCCACAAAAAAACATAAAAAACGTTGAAATGCATGGCAGTACATATATTACCAACTTATATTACCAGCACTTATTACTAACCAGTTTGACTTTATTTCTGTCAGATGTCTATAGAAGTTATTTTTGAGAATTAACAGAGATTTAGATGTTGATGTTTTATTTGAAAATGTTTGATCACCATTATTGTGATCAGTGTTTGCTTTAGTTGGGTAGTTTGACTCTTGACTTAGTAAGTTTGTGGTTCTTGTGATAGTGTTTACCAAAACACATAATTTGTTATAAAAGGGGCCATGAACAAATATAAGGTGGTATAGTTTTCATAATCATGAAGAAAAATGATTGAGGATAGTTTTTCTTGTCATTGACCTAATTGTTAATGAACAAGATCAGACATTCTGATTTTTTTTTAAATGCATTTTGAGAGAAAAATCTTTTGAGACACATAGACATCAATAATCAGTATATGAATCTCAGCAATGGTGACATGTTTCATGCAGCAATGCATGCTGGGAGCCACCATAGTATAAAACTCATGGCTCCCAGCATGCATTGCTATATGAAGCATGTTACCATTGTTGAGATTCATACGCTGATTGTTGATGTCTGTTGATTGTTGATGAGTGTAGGTTAAGTTTTTTGAGCTCATGTTTAAAAGATTTTAACTGATTGTTATAGTACCACTGGATCTCATGCGACAGAAACACAGTGTTTGTAATATGAATGTAAAAACATCAGTGTATGAGGTTATTTTATGATTATAAAACTATTAACAGATAACAGCCATCACTTGATCTCGTCACGTTAGCTTCTCTTGATGCTGCAAATGTGCTTGACACACAACTGTCACAGCGAAGACAAAATATATAATAAGTGTTAAGAGCCCAACTAATGGAAACACTAATCACTGTTATGGTGTTTAATTTGATATGTTATGGATATTAAACACATTAGAGTTAAACCGCTGTTAATTTTCAATAAGAGCTTTTGTAGACGTCTGACAGATATAAAGTCAGTCTGGTTAGTAATAAGTGGAGCTGGTGATGCTGTTTGTGGGGTTGTTTAATCAGATCTTGAGAGATTTCATGTATTTTATTTCAGTTGATTTCATCTAAGTCTGTGTCTGAAGTCAGTTGTAGTAGTTCTTGTGTTTCTCTTTTCTTCAGTGATTCTGTTTGTTAACAGCAGCTGTTCATCACTAATTCTCAATCAGCACTTAGTTAATCACTTAATTACTTAAATGCAAAGTTTTAAAACTTACATGGTTTAAATCAAGGCAATCTGTTTACTCAAACGGTTTGAGTTAAGTTTACTTGTCGGGTTTTACAGTGTACATTTAATTTTGATTCTTGATCTCACTGCTTCAGCCTTTCTTTAAAAACTCTTTCCCAAACTTTGATTTGACTGATTTTGCCGCTGACCCAAATGCCAAGCTCCCATAATCTAATATTGACTTATTAGGGCAATACTGTATATATATTTTAAAGATTCATAATCAGCTCCCCATTCTACTCCTGTAATACATCTAATCTTAATCAGGGTTAATACCTTCTTACATTTGTCCTCCACATGTTTAATATGCAGAAGCCCGTTCTTCTTCTTTTTATTGTTTATTAGTGGCTGACACAGTAGTTCATCACAAACTGAACTGAAGTGTGGAGCATCTATGCTTGGGTGAAAAAAATAAAATACAACAAATAATATACTCATAATGAGAGAAAAATAACACAAAAAGAAAATAAATATATAAAAACATTAACATAAGTATTGTATAAAATTCATGTCACGATTAGGCTTTTATTAGCACATATAACATTGAAACTGGTGGCTGGGAGCTTCTTCCACAGGCTTTGGCTGTTTTTATTTTTACTAACCACCAGATGGCGCTGTTTGCTGCACTCTCGAAGCTTTGAATCTTTTCCAGGATGACAGGAACAGTCAGAGGCTTTGCTTCATTTGCTCATCCCTGCTCCACCACTGCACGAGAACAAACGCAGAAACTGTGATTCACGCTCACGTGCTGTGTTGTTGTGCTGTGTTTGTCTAAACCACTCTAGACCTAGTTAACAGACGATCAGAGCACATCTGCTCTTCTGACGCTTGCACTCAACGTTTAATTCAACATCTCTGCTGTTTGGACACTGTGTTTAAATGTTGTCTTTTTAGAGTTTTAATCTGTTGTTGTTGGAAACTGTTCAGCTGAAATGCCTCTTACAATATTTGAGGTGTTTCTTTTCTTCTGTTTGTGCTCTTGGAGTCCGGCTGGTAAGGATTTTTATGACTTTAGTTCTTCTGTATCTGTGTCATTTTTCTATCCACACATTCTGTTCTTTATTATTTCCATTTTTCATTAAAATGTTTCTATCAGACTAAGATAAGCTTATTAAATATCTTTGTTAATTACGCTTGTTTGGTCATTTTTCTCTTTCAATGAATTCAAAAGGATTCATTTGTTACACATTATCGCACTGAAGAACTGTTTTGCGATGACAATTTCTACATGATCTAAAATGACTAAAACTGCAAAAGTCTTTCAGAGAAACTGTTTGTGTTTGTTCTTCAGGTGTGTTTGGTGATGAAGTGAAGTCAGTGTCAGTGACAGAGGGAGATTCTGTCTCTCTACACACAGATTATACTGATACACAGAGAAAAGGTTCAATTGAGTGGAAATTTGGACCTAAAGAAATTCTCATCGCTCAAATCGACAGAGAAGACAATGTCGCAACAATATTTAATGACAGTGCTGGTGGGAGATTCAGAGACAGACTGAAGCTGGATCAGACTGGATCTCTGATCATCACAAACACCAGAATCACAGACTCTGGACTTTATAAAGTATTCAGCAGCAGAAGAGAGACACCGCTCGACATCTTCAGTCTCTCTGTCTACGGTGAGTAGAGAATCACTTGCCCTGTTTGATTGTGAGTGTTTCTTCAGCAGTTAATTTTGGTTAAATGGACTATAAGGAAAAAAGCATCTTAAATATTTGAAATAACATTGCTGGCGCATTTTTGTCTCGCTAAAGCTAATTTTATAGCTGGGTCATTCTGTGTAAAATCAAACAAATTTCAGAAACTTCCCCGTCTCAAATGTTTAGGGGTGTCAAATTGACCTTTTTTTTTTTTATCTGGTTATTATTCAACAACCTGAATATGGAGCATCATTGAGGTCCCCATGAAGATATCTTTAATACTTCTTGAGTTACAAGCATGCATACTACGTATAAATCTTGAAAGTTTCTCTCTTTGCCCGTTCTTGAATGGTCACCAATGGCACATAATGCAACAAATTGCTAAAGTCAACAGATTTTACTAACAGATCAACCAATCTCTGTGTGAAAATAAAATGATGCTGCCATCTTCTTTCATTTTGAGACCCCAGTGGATTACAAATATTCATCCATGACATTTAATATTTCTGCTTAATTTAGGTATTTCTCTCCCCAAGAAAACAAAATATTAACTAAATCAAACATTTGTGCCGGGGACCTCTGATTGAGCTGATCAGAAAATGACCCAGCTAGCATTTGTGTATCCTAAGAACAAACGGCTGAATAGCATTTTCATACTTCCTGCATAATTTGATGATTACATCTTAATTACTGTACAAAATTAAAAGCAATGTAGATTTATCTTCACAGCTGCCTTTGCTCATATTTACCAAGGGTGCCAATGTTAGTGAAGGGCACTGTATGTTCTGTTAGAGGAGAGGTACAGTCTTTGACTTTGAAAACCTGTTTTAAAACTAATACTTGTTTCATAAATCTTACATTTTTGATTGATATATTTTAATATTACTTAAAAAAACATACAAATATAGTTTTAAACATGTTTAGTAATATTTGTATGATCGATTTTAATTTTTGAAAGATTGATAGATTTTCATTTTTTTATTTTTTATTTGTAAGACTAGGACAAGAGTAAAATAAACAATTCATACAAAAAAAATGTTTAAAAAGAAATGTAGAAAAAAACCTGTTTTTAACAATTTATTATTTTATCATGACATTCAAAAAGTCTGCTAGTTTTAATAAAAATCAATCCCTGAGACACCAAAGCACCCAAGAAAAATAAATTAATAAATGAATAAAAAATAAGACAATCATACATCATTTAGTTCTTAGCAATATTGTAAATAATAATACTGTGAAATGACTGATAATGGAGTTTAGTGAAATACAGGTTCACTGTCGTATAAATCTCTTATATCTAATGAGTCTGAACTATCTCTTCTCAGCTCATCTGTCTGTTCCTGTCATAAACGGAGAACCTTTCACAATGTTCTTCGTCATCATCGTCATCCCAGCAGAATTGTTCACTACTGTGTTCAGTGGTGAATGTGAGTGCTGTGACTCTCTCCTGGTACAAAGGAAACAGTTTATTGTCCAGCATCAGTGAGTCTGATCTCAGCATCAGTCTCTCTCTTCCTCTGGAGGTGGAATATCAGGAGAAAAACAGCTACAGCTGTGTGATCAACAATCCTGTCACAAACCTGACCACACATCTGGACATCACTGAACTCTGTCACACATGTCCAGGTACATCTGTTGGCACTATATATCCCCAAACTAAATGAATGATAATTCTGTTCTCATATTGCTCATTTCTTCTCTCAGTAGTCTGTATCTGCTCTTGTGGATTTACTGAAGCTGTGATCCGATTGGCTCTCTCTGTTCTGGTGGGCGTGGCTACTGTTGCTGTGCTGGTTTATGACATCAGATCCAGAAATCCTCTACAGAAGAAGACATCACCATCAAACTCTGATTAATAAGATATTCAGGAAGGTAGAAATGCACTTCGAATAACTGCAAAAAAAAAAGATTTTTTAATATTTAATAATCTACTGGTTGTCATAATTTCTTCTCTCATCTTTGTATTAAAGACAACCCAGATTACAAATCGAATATTTATTTTAAGCCATGATTAATGCTCAGTTTACTTGAAACTATAACTTTTTAGTATAGGTAAGAATGTCATGATTGTTATTAAATTTTTTATGTGCTGTCGGTTTTCTTCTCCCTTTTATGCTTTGTATCTAAATCTTTAATTTTTTGTGTCAACATACCAGTGGTGGAAAGAGTACTGAAAATTTGTACTTAAGTACAATAAGGGTTGACCGACTACTGTTTTTTTATGTGATGAAAGCCGAGTCCAGTCGAAGTCGACTAGTCGCTGATGACGTCTTTAATGAACAAATAAGTCTGGAGCTGTGAAAAACACCTTGTGCACAGCTATGGCATATGACACAGCGCTGCCCACATGGCCATAAGAGCTAATTTTAATCAGTTATTTTGCCTTTGGGTCGTTTTATTTCTCACAGATTTCTGCTTGTTCTAAATCAGAGACATATAATTAGCACAGTACAGATTACATTTATATGAATGCATTAGTGAGAGCGATTGTGTGTGTGAATTATTTCTACATGGCAGCGTCTCTCTAGTTGTAGTGACACTTTGGGATTTAGTTATCAACAAATATATGCTTGAAACTTTCTGTTTCTAAGCTATTTTATTGAGAAATCACAGAGCAGCGTTTACAGTACATCTCCGCACTGAATGATTATGTGCGCGTGAATTTTTTACCCACAAACAAAAATACGAAAAATCAAATGACCAAAAGATACACGGACACATGGTCCATGGTGGAGGCATTTTTCATATTTGTCACTGTAAAACCCAACAAGTTAACTTAACTCAAACCGTTTGAGGAAACCGATTGCCTTGAACCATTAAAGTTGAAAAAACTAACAGTTACGAGTACTCTGAACTTAATTCAGTTGAGTTCACTGAAAGAAGACATACATTGCATTCAAGTAATTAAGTGATTAACTAAGTGCTGATTGAGAATTAGTGATGAACAGCTGCTGTTAACAAACAGAATCACTGAAGAAAAGAGAAACACAAGAATTACTACAACTGACTTCAGACACAGACTTAGATGAAATCAACTGAAATAAAATACATGAAATCTCTCAAGATCTGATTAAACAACCCCACAAACAGCATCAGCAGCTCCACTTATTAATAACCAGACTGACTTTATTTCTGTCAGACGTCTACAGAAGATCTTATTGAGAATGAACTAAGGTTTAGATGTTGATTTAGTGTTTCATTTGAAGTAACCAGCACAGCAACAGAAGCCACGCCCACCAGAACAGAGAGAGCCAATCGGATCACCGCTTCAAAAGTATAACAACAGCAGATACAGTCTGGAAAGAAAAAAATAACATAGAATCTGAATTGTGGGTCTTTAAGATCTCTTTTAAACAGAATTGTGTCAGCTATTATGAGCTCGAGCATCCATGAATAGGCTGTGTTTGGACAAAACAATGTAAAATTATTGAAGAGTGAAAACATAACTATAGTATTGAATCACCATCATTATGATTGACATTAAAGACATTTAATCAGAGTTCAGTGAGAAAACTGAGCTGCTATATACTAATTAAAGTCGTTTTATTTTACGTTTCCAGTATTTAAAGCCTTGTTTTTTCACGTTAGATCACTAGTTTGTGCTCTATCAGGATCTTTAGGAGAGATGTACTGTCTGTAAACCATTAAAATATGTTCTATAATCTTCACATATGTTGAATATCATTGTTCAGTATTAAAAGCAAACTTTCTTTCTGATGCACTTCTCAGTTTCAGCTTTTTTTTTCTCACTTATATATCTCACATATGTTTTCATGCATAAAAGCAGAAGTAACTGCAGCTTTTTGACATTCTCAGAAAAAGCTTCAGATCGTTACTGAACTCATCTGTTGTTGCTTTAGCTGATCATATTTCATATTTGAAATTACGACATCTGACAAAATCTGTCTCAACAACAACAACAGAAACATTACATTCATCAGGCTAGACCAGCCAATGTGCATGCAAAGTCTGACTGTTTCTATAGCAACCAGAGCGTCTAATGACTTTACCAATTAGTGATTGAATTTAGAAAATACTTTCCCCCAGAATGCAATTTTAACTGAGGTGAGACCCCTGAAAGGAGGTTTAACTCTTCCCTGGAATATGATTTTCATGCAATTTAGAATTTTTCTCCAAGTTTTGCCTGTGGTTTTGAATACCAGATGAGCTGGTTTTGTTACTCAGACCTGGCAACCCTGTCTATACTGTTAACCCCTTAACTGTCACCCCGTCCTGAATATGGGATGCCTAGGTTAACTTCACTATATTAAAATCTAATCTAATCTAATCTTGACAAACTCTATATCATTGGAAAGGTCTAACACTCCCAAATATATAGTTTACCAATGTTTTTTGTTAAAAATTATGTAGGAAAAGTAATAGATCAATTTATGACAAGAGTGCACCCTCAAAATCTACATCATAACAGGAGTTTTGACCTTTGTTTAAAAAAAAGACTTCCTCGTTGCCTTTTTCTCTATCACATTTTAGAAATCATCAGAAATTATATATTGACTGAAAACTTAAAATCTCTAAATTCATCCTTTAAAACCGATTTTAAAATCAGACATTGCATTACCATGTAAATGCCACATCAAAATCATGTTACAAAATGTTTTCAGTCATGAATTATAAAAATGTAGGTTTGTATCATGCACATTCAAGTCTATCTTCAAAAACGTGAGTGACAGTTAAACACGACACTATTTGAGGAGCCAGTCATTTGTAGTAGTGTGCAAAACCACAGTGGACATTATTCCTCGTTCAATCCCATAATGCACCACAATAACAAGTTCATTATTGATGTATATTCAACAGCTAGAGAATACCCATGATGCACTGTGAGGGTCATGACGAATGAACATTTTCCAAACCGCCGGTCCAATATGAGAACAGTGTAATATAATGCAGGTACAGATTTATTTTTAATTCACTATTAAATAGTTTAATCAAGGTTTATACTTGCTAGTTTCCACGACGGTGTTCAAGATAAATGTTTTCATTACTACTGGAGTTTCAAGTTTGTCAAGTAATTATTAAACAGCAAGCACAAACTATGTTTCCGGTGAACTGTGTCTGAATTCACTCACTCGTTTTCACTCACTTCTTTTAGTGGGCTATGTTAGTGGACTAAAGTAGGGAATAGTGAATGAGGGTACTGTATATGGGGGTGATTTCGAGCATGTCTTTGTGTATGTGAAGTCTTTGTCTGAAGCAAACGAGAGACCTGAATCTGATTCAAGAGCTGAACACAATGGAGATACTTGATCAGGCCAAACATCTGTAGATCAATACATTCAGGAAAACTCCTGTGGTTCAACATCACGTATGCAAAAACATACTAATATATATATCAGACTCAGAGAAGGGAGGAACAGAAACTGACACATTTATTTTTGAAACCGTGTGACTGTGCTCAGTTTTGTTTTTTTCTTATCAGCTTCTCATCTCACACTCAATTTATTTATTTATTTTTTTCACTCCAGTGGTCAACATCTTGATGAGATTCACGTTTAAAAGACATGTTTAAGGTTTGGATGTGTATTCATTGAAGTGCTTGTCTCTCAGGATCATTTTGTTATGCAATATTTCTATCCAAGTCATATGTCATTTTAATTTAGTTGTTATATTTAATTGTTTGTGGTTTTGTTTTACAGACCTGGCAAGCTGTCAGTATGTCTACCCTGAGTTGTTTAACCAAGTGTACAGTGCAAATGCAGATATTGGATATGGGTCACTTTTAAAAGATGTAAGCTGGTTATCAGGAAAAAAGAGATCTACAATGTAAATGTGGTCTATAGTGTGCCTCTCCAGGATTTTTACTTGCCCCTGTGGCTATCCATGTGAGATCAGAGCCTGTTGTTAAGAAAGCTGCCGACTGCTTGTATTACATAGAACTTGTAAACTAAACTACTTTCTATTGCCCATTATTTTGACCTTAAATCAATTATTTGGCTAAATCTATTACTCCAACACCTGCTTAACATCATTAAGGACAGTCCTGTGGTGTTGTACCAACATGAATGAATGAAATGGACAGTTGCAGTAAATTTCTCCAAATTGCACTACAACAATTAAACTGTGAAAACAGGCCCCAGTTTAAGACAAATAAGCAAATATCATTACTGAAGTACCTGGATGTAGCTGACAATGTTCACAGATGTCCAGATGTGTGGTCTGGTTTGTGATGGGATTGTTGATCACACAGCTGTAGATGTTGTTCTCCTGATATTCCACCTCCAGAGGAAGAGAGAGACTGATGCTGAGATCAGACACACTGATGCTGGACAATAAACTGTTTCCTTTGTACCAGGAGAGAGTCACATGACCCACATTCACAGCTGAACACAACAATGAACAACATGATGAAGATTGTGAAGAGATGTTGCTGATGACTGGAGCTGGAAGATGAGCTGAGAAGAGATAGAGAACATGAATCTGATGTCACAAGCTGACAGTCTCATAATTTACTACACAGTTCAAGCTGATTGGTCTGTGCTGATTCTGGAGCCAATCATATTTCTGGCATTAAATTTAAATAGTCTGGTTCATACTGGTTCACTGTAAACAGTCTTCAGTGAAATTTAGCATCGTAAGATACTGAAATGGGTTTTTGTTATAAAAAATCCTGTATTTATCAGCTGCTAAGTGAAACGACCATGCAGACAACAAAACCATAAAGAAGACGGAGTAATTTTTTTTTAAATTATGATGCTTAATTTTCTGTGAAAAATAGCTGCTTGCTGTTTGTATTTAAGAGGCATAAATGCCAAATTGAGATACATTAAATTAAATTATCCTTAAAAGACAAAATAAAAACAACAGCTTTATTTTGTAATAGCGATGTATAGCTATAAGTGCTGGAACTGAAGAAACACACAACAAACAGAGTTAATTCTATATATTTCTCTACTCACCATAGACTGTAAGATTAAATGTGTTGAGCAGAGTATTTCTTGTGCTGCTGGTGACTTTATAAAGTCCAGAGTCTGTGGTTCTGGTGTTTGTGATGATCAGAGATCCAGTCTGATCCAGTTTCAGTCTGTCTCTGAATCTCCCATCAGCACTATCATTATAAAATGTGCTCTTTTTGTTCTTTCTGTTGATTTCAGCAATGAGGATTCCTCCAAACCTCCACTCGATCTCATCATCCGTCTGTACATCAGTCACATTTAGAGAGACAGAGTCTCCCTCCATCACTGACACTGACTGAACTGCATCAACACCAAACACACCTGATCAAACACAAACACTTTCTCAGAGAAAGACTTTTGACATACATAAATAAAATATACATTGTTGAAATATATATAGTTGCTGTTATACTATTTGAAAAAAAACAACATATTTACATATTTTACATATACAAATTTTACTGTGAAGGTTTGTAAATGTTATATATTGTACCAATAAATGTATGTGAAAATGATTTACTGCTATTGCAAAATGGCAGCTTTCAGAACAGCAGCATGAGCACAAATTAATTTGAATATATAAGTCAGATAAATCTTGAATATATTACAAAATAAATGATGATAACGATAAAGAACACAATACTGTACTGTATGTGGGCAAGTGATAATAAACACAGAACTGAAGCCCAATAGTAAAATAATTAAACTTACCACCCAGGCTCCATGAGCACAAACAGAAGAACAGAAATGTGTCAATCATTCTTTAGGATTTGACAGAACAGTTTCTAATAACAGTCTTTAATGATAAGAGACAGAAGAGCTGAAGAGGAGTGAGCTGCTGATCGGGAAATGGTTTTGAGAAACTCTGCCGTCAGTATAAGATCCTCTATAAGCACCTCCCTTCACAGACTGAACATGACTTCTTAAATCTGGACTGTTTATTCCTGACAAAAGAATGAAGCAAACTCCTTCTAAAGACTTGACTTGAATATTATCAATTAATATTACAGACATCCTCTATAAACCTCTGAGCCCGTGTTTCTGAATAATAGCCTTGAATAGACATCTTCAACTGATAAGTGTGGAAGATTTTTTTTTAAATAAATGTAGAAGCATTTGAAACTGAATATCTATAACCTCTGGGTCCTGTGCATCTGTCCCATATTCTCCCCTTTTCAACAGTAGTGATGACCCTCCTTTCATAACATAAAAATCTGTCTTGAACCAAAGCTGTCAAAATGTTTTTCACTGCCAGGCTTTTTAAATTCAGTTTTTTATTTGTAACAATGAAGGTATGAATGCAAGGCCTTGTCTTAAGGCACCCTAAGCCCTTGTGAGACCCCACTTTTGTGTCGTAATGCTGTGCAGAATACAGAAACCATCTCAAAGTGTGTAAATCACATCTTAGGAGGTCTTGTGAAATTTTACAAAAGGTGATTGCGAATTGAGTAAGACACGGTGCTCAGTGCTGCAACCTTGTGTGGAAGTAGATCTGAATATAATACTGTAATTTTAATAGTGAAAGTATTAAATATAAATTAAATTAAATATATAAGTATACCCAAATATAAAATTTTCATCATTTACTGCCACCCAATTTGTTCTGAACAAGTTCTAACAAGAGTTTCTTTTTTCTGTTTCACATAAAAGAAGATATTCTGAAGAATGTGGATATCCAAAGCCGGTTCCTATTGATGTCCATAGTATTTGTCCATGCTATTGTAACAGAAGCAGGTCAGTTTAGCTCAAAGGGAATCATTTAAGATTTTAAAGGGAATTTGAACAGAATCACTGTTTCACGGCTGTTCACGGAGACGCGCCTGCGATTCAGTGAACGAGCCGTTTAACATCAAATCTGCGCTGGATACTAATATCCAAACTATAGTGAAACACTATTAATTAGCACAGTAACAAGATCGGCAGTTTAAGACATTAACTTGTAAGCACAAAACACAAGATACTTCTCTTTTCAATATGAATAAGGCTTTATTAGATAAATCTAAGACATATAAACTAATCTAACACACAAACGCACACACGCACACATTCACACAAGTTGCAGGAAGATATAAAGTTAGGGAAAGATGAGTTTAAGAGAATGGAAATATGGAATCCCAAGTTTACAGCAATACGTTAAATTGCATAAACATGAACAACCATCAATCACGTAATTAGCGCTCGCATTGAGTTCCTCAATGGGGTTAAAATTATATTAGATACACCAGCACAACAAATATCTGGGAATATGTTGCCTTCGTGTGCTGTGAAAGGGACTCCCGTCGAAAGGGGTATCCCGGTGTCGCTGATTGGCTGGAAGTTCAGTAGTGGCTGAAGTGACGTCTTGGGAAGCCCGTGCTTGGGCGTTGGCTGAAGCTGGAGTTGTGTGGCTGGTTGGAGTTGAAACGCGCAGACGAGGTCGACGTTACAAAACTTAACTCAGAACACGAAACTCTCAAACGGAAAAGAAAAGAAATAAAGTTTGACGAGACTAGGTTGTGTTCCTTCTCATCGTGGCATAGTAGCAGCAGGCAGGCACGCTGGAACCGCGCTCAAAGAACAAAGATGACCAACCGCATGGCTAGATGCTACAAGCTAAAGCTAGGTAGCAAAGCTACAAGCTAAAAGCTAAGAGCAGGCATGACTATTAGCATGACTGATAGCACGAGCAAGGCTGGAACAAAAGCAGACTAAAAGCAAAATTTCATGGTGTCCAAAGTATTTAAACTTCCTTGTTGCCCACCTCTCAAATGTTGTCTTGACCAATCAGATATGGTCTTGGCTCGGGGGTATCATAAATCTTTACCTTACCAAATGTTTATCTTACCAAGCATGTGATTCCTGCCTCGCAGGATCTAATTTTGGACATGATTCCTATAACACGATTATGATATATTTTACAAATAAATGATTGTCAGGACAATATCAAGCAAGAAAATTTGATTATATCAATACTAGACATGACTATGTATCCTATAGTTATCAAAAGACATACACAATAAGTGATTATACATGATAGTCAAATGTGTGGATTACACATGAATGAATATGGAGTTAAGCAATGGAATGATTCATTTATAAGTCTTTTTGAGTTCATTCTGGTCCATATATAATGTACAGAAAGCAGTTTCTTTGCCATTCTCTGGCAAAGGGACTTTTCTGTGAAGACAAAGGTTTAAAGCCCTTCCCCCTTAGGAATTTCAGTCTGGTTCTGCTGGCTGGGGGGAAGTCAATGCAAGTATTTAACTTGATCTCCTGGGTTTACATGTGATGTCCAGCGTTGCATTTCAATCACGAACAATAAATTTGACAATCTCTTCTTCGAATTAAAATTGTCAATAATTGTTCTATTGGTGTTAATGTTGAAAGCTGTTGTGTGAACAAGTTGGTTGGTTGGTTATCTTGCTTGGTTCTTGTGGCACTAGAACTGATTTATGACTTCCTGAGGAGTTCGGCTCTCGTTTCAATGCACACAGCTCTGATAGACTCTTTAATTTGTCTGGTTCGACTCATTTCTGCTACACTATGGAAGTTAATGGGGACCAACAATGTGCCCCAATCTTACCCAACAGATCTAGTTTTATCTTCTTGCTTCAAAATAAAAATCATCAAATCCAAACCCATTTGGACAAGAGCTTGCTGATTGTTACAGCAGACAAGGACATGTGTTTAGCTTGAGAGCAAGTACAGTTTAGGTGAGAATGCACATTAGCATATTAATGTTAGCATGCAAATCTAATGTAGCCACAAATGCAGTTTATAGTTAGCCTTTTGGCCCATTATCTACATTAAGAAGAACGCTTGGCAAGCTCACAGATTCACATTCACAGCTAACATAACCTAGCACAACTAAAACAAACCCAATTAAAATTATTCAGAAAACTCTGTTTCATCATTTTTTTGCAGGTCAGTCTAAGTATTATCTGCCAGTTTTTCATGGTGCTAATGAAGCATATCATGTGTTGTTTCAATAGATTGAAGAGATTCAGCCTCATACAATTTCGGGTCAACATAATTTTTTACATTTTTTTATTAGTTGAAAACCAACATTTGCTCGACCCTGTTGTTAAGAGCACATAAACTTCTACTCAGAAAGAAAGAAAATACATGTAATGATTAGTAATCCCATTTAAAAGATCCCTAGAGTCCTGCTTTCACTCCCAAGGCTTTACAACAACAGACACTTTTAAAATGCAACAATAATGAAAAATTTAAAATAAATACAATTTTTAATAAAAAAAACCTTTGAGAGGGGGCAATGCCAAAACAAACTAACTAATTTTATAAAACTAACCTAAAGCAAATAATAATTTAGAAAAAAAAAAAAAAAAAAAAAAAAAACCTTCCTCCCAGCGCCCTCTAACAAAATAAGGAGAAAATGAAATGAAACAAAAACACTTCCCTCCCATTATCCAACTGAACAGAGGTCAGGAGATAGAAGCCAAACTTAAAAACAAATCACTATTTGACTAATTCACTTTACAATTACAACAAATGAAAACAACAGACAACAACACGAACAGCAAGTTTTAGAAGCTTAAGTAGTAGCACTCACTCATGTCACAAATAAATCAAATACAGTCAAATTTAAAATTGTGGTCGCTAAAATGGTTTAAGACCTAATGTAAGACACTGAATGTGATAAACATGAGAAGAATAAACAGATGAACTAAGTATTTATTGAATTTTTGTGAGCTGTTTCAGTGTTTATGTTCAAGTTTGATGTTGTCAGCCAGACTGTTAGGATTGTTCACTCATTCTAAACATTAAATTATTCATATTTATATTTATATTGACTTATGTGTCCTCTCTAGAAGCTTGCATTCTGCAGTGAACAGTGCGCTGAAATGTCATCACAAAGAGGCACAAAATCACTTTCACAAACTTTTACTATAACTGTTCTCTGCTGGTGAAATGACCGTCTCATGACCAACTTAATCTTAGCTAACTTCAAGAAACGGCTAAAACACATCTCTTCTTGACCCTCTAACACCACACTCTCCAATCTATTTCTATTCTACCGACTTATTTTATTTTTATTTATTATAAAAAAGACCAACTAACACTTGAGTTCTCTATTCTTTTGATTTGTTTTATTTTTATTTGTTATAAAAAATAAAATAAAAAACTTGCTACCTCATTAGACTAAATGAGAGATATCACAGAACTTACATCTTATTGCTCTTTTGTTAGATTTGATTGCTTCTATTGTCCTCAATTGTAAGTCACTTTGGATAAAAGAATCTGCTAAATGACTAAATGGAAATGCAAAGATTGTGAAATGTAATATAAACACCACTAATGTGTACAGTGTGTTTCTGCAATAATGTTAACATTTGAAAAATGTCTCTTTATTACTCAAATTATTTTTTTAATTATTGATCCCGGTCAATCAAGAAAATCTTCACTTGATTAATCTGTGTTTGATGTAGATGTTTTTATTCTCTTCTTCTGTTGAAGACTGGATCTGCATTCATAAACCAGCACCGCAACACCGGCCACGCCCACCAGAGCAGAGAGAGCCAATCGGATCACAGCTTCAGTAGAACCACAGCAGCGACAGTCTTATGAGAGAAGAAATTAACAACAATAACATAGAAATATTAACAATTTAGTTTATGATAATAGCAGTGCTGTTGGTGTACCTGCACATGGCTGACAGAGTTGACAGATGTTGAGATGTGTGGTCTGGTTTCTGATGGGGTTGTTGATCACACAGCTGTAGCTGTTTTTATCCTGATATTCCACCTCCAGAGGAAGAGAGAGACTGATACTGAGATCAGACTCACTGATGCTGGACAATAAACTGTTTCCTTTGTACCAGGAGAGAGTCACATCACTCACATTCACCACTGAACACAACAATGAACAACATGATGAAGATTGTGAAGAGATGTTGCTGATGACTGGAACTGGCAGAGGAGCTGACAAGATATAATAGAGAACATAAGTCTGATGGCACAAGCTGATAGGTAGTTAATGCAGTCTGCTAACAATCTCATAATTTACTACACAGTTCAAGCTGATTGGCCAGCGCTGATTCTGGAGCCCATAAAATATCTGGCATAACATTTGAATAGTCTGGTTCAGGCTGGTTCACTATAAACAGTCTTGCAGTGAAATTTAGCATCGTAAGATACGGAAATGGGTTTTCTTTATTTTAAAATGCAGTCTGTATTTATCAGTTCCTAAGTGAAACAACCATACAGACAACAATACTATAAAGAATATCATAAAATTCAATATGATGCTTAATTTTCTATGAGAAATAGTTGCTTGCTGTTTGTATTTAGGATGCATAAATGATAAATTGAAATACATTAAATTAAATTAGCCTTAAAAAGTTTATTTTGTAATAGGGATGTATAGCTAAAAGTGTTGCAACTGAAGAAAGACCTACACAACAAACAGGGTTCTTTCTACACAATTCTCTACTCACCATAGACTGTAAGATTAAATGTGTTGAGCAGAGTATTTCTTGTGCTGCTGGTGACTTTATAAAGTCCAGAGTCTGTGGTTCTGGTGTTTGTGATGATCAGAGATCCAGTCTGATCCAGTTTCAGTCTGTCTCTGAATCTCCCATCAGCACTATCATTATAAAATGTGCTCTTTTTGTTCTTTCTGTTGATTTCAGCAATGAGGATTCCTCCAAACCTCCACTCGATCTCATCATTCGTCTGTACATCAGTCACATTTAGAGAGACAGAGTCTCCCTCCATCACTGACACTGACTGAACTGCATCAACACCAAACACACCTGATCAAACACAAACACTTTCTCAGAGAAAGACTTTTGACATACATAAATAAAATATACATTGTTGAAATATATAGTTTTACTATGGGGATTTTCTAAATGTTATATATTCTACCAAAAAAATGTTTGTGAAAATTTTTTATCACTATTGCAAAATGGCAGCTTTCTGAACAGCAGCATGAACACAAATGAATTTGAGTATATTAATCAGATAAATCTTGAAAATATTACAAAATAAATGATGAAAATGATAAAGAACACAATGATGTACTGTATGTGGACAAGTGATAATGAACACAGAACTGAAGCCTAACAGTAAAATAATCAAACTTACCAGCCAGACTCCATGAGCACAAACAGAAGAACAGAAATGTGTCAATCATTTCCTTTAGGATTTCACAGAACAGTTTCTAATAACAGTCTTTAATGATAAGTGACAGAAGAGCTGAAGAGGAGTGAGCTGCTGATGGAAATGGTTTTGAGAAACTCTGCCGTCAGTATAAGATCCTCTATAAGCACCTCCTTCACAGACTGAACATGACTTCTTAAATCTAGACTGTTTATACTCACAAAAGAATGAAGCAAACTCCTTCTAAAGACATGACTTATTAGAAATATTCTCAATTTATATTACACACATTCTCTAAACCTCTGAGCCAGTGTTTCTGAATAATTGTCTTGTAGACTCTGCACTGAATAGACATGTTCAACTGATATCTGACTTGAAGAAGTGTTTATTGGTTAGAAATGTTGTCCAACTGGAAACAAGGAACAGCAAACAATGAACAACAATAGAAGACAATACTTTAAAAAATAGAAGACACTTTAAAAGAAAAACTTTCTGCTTCCTGTAGCGGCAATTTCAGTCTTTGCTTTCCTTATCACAGACAAGTAAATTACGTAAATATCAGAATTTTATATTTACCAGTGGTGTATAAAGTACCTGAAAGTCATACTCAAGTAAAAGTAAAGATCGCTTACCAGAAAATTACTTTGGTAAAAGTTGAAGTCACCATTTAAAATATTACTTGAGTAAAAGTCTTAAATGATGTGATATTTATTGTACTTAAGTACGAAAAGTATTTTTTAAATCTTAAACGTACTTAAGTATGGAAAGTAAAAGTACAAGTAAATGCAAAATGGAAAAGAAGCAAATATATATATAAATGTTCATACACAGCTTGAGTAGCAAGATTGAGTTCAGTTCTAACTCTTTCTTCCATTTTTTGGGGGGTAAGAATAAGAAGCACTTCATCTGGTACTTAGTGTCTTTCATTCCAACATAAGTAAACATTTCTTGAATCTGAATCTGAAATAGCGTTTAGTACATGGATTAATTTAAACTGCAGTTACAGATGCAAAAATAGGCTTAATGATTTGTTTTTAACATAAAACGTTGAATACTGATATTTGAAATAATTTAAAACATGGGAAGAAAAAAATAGTCGAAATGTGACATTAAAACCGCCAGTACACTCAAAAAAATGACTCTTTGGCTGAACATGATTCTTTCATGGACAGTGGTTCCACATGTTTGTACCATGTTATTTGGAAATGAATAAATCAAGTTATAAGGACATGTCTACTTTTAGTTGAGTTTACTCAGTTTGCTTTAGTTCATCCTACGTGAAATATCTAAGTAGAGATAATATGTTTACATCATGTAGAACCACTGTCCATGCAAGTTTAGCCAAAGTGTTATAAAAACATTAGCAAGTAAGATATAACTTTTCTTTACACATGATGTTAGTTGTTTGAAGTTTTAGGATGTTACTATGTGTACATCATGCACTAGCACTCTCTTTAAAGTTTCTTTTTTTTTTGTTTATTAAGTGTTTTAGACTTTCTTTTAACCAGGTCCTCAACCCAACCACAAGCTCCACACTTCACCACAATGGTAACTCGCACAAAATACACCAATATAAAGTCTTTTAAAATGCCCACATTATAGAGCATTAGACATGAAAAAGTCTCCTTCTTATCACATTTTATTAAAAACTGCATAAAATAACACTTTATTTCAACATTTTCTCTCCCCCATATCCAGTCCTGTGCAAAGCATGATGGGAAGTGTAAAACTTATTTTGAAGTACTTGATTGAAACATGTTCTTTCAAAATGAAAACTTTATGTTAAACCAACGAGTGACAGTTTTAAGTCAGTTTAGCATGACACAATCACGTTGAACTGAAAAATAGCCAAAATGGCATTAATTCAAAATGAATTGTTCAGATAAAGTGAACAAAACTGAAAATTCATTTTTTTGAGTGTAGGTGACAGCAAGTGAATGTAAATGAGTGAGTCATTGAGATTCAACCGATTCATAAGGGCAAATGGCAAACATTATGGGACAATGGGCAGATTGGAAGACAGTACTATAATATCCAGAATAAAGTGGGAAAGGGCAGAATTATGAACAGAAGCAAGGAGGAGGAGGATGTGTTGTCAAGAATGAAGTATGGACACACAAGATTAAATAAAACGTTGGTAATAATAAAGAAACATGATGATGGCAATTGTTAATTATGTGAATGTCCAGAGTCTGTAGAGCATGTTATACTTCAATGTCCTAAATATCAGGAAGAAAGACAAAGATTAAGTTCACAATTAAAAAGAAAACAGTTAAGATTAAACTTAGAAGAAATCCTACAAAGAAGCTCAGGTGAAATATGTTTTAAATATATATTTAGTTTTCTAAGGAATACAGGACTAATTATAAGAATTTAGGTGATGTGATGTGTTTTTTTTTTTTTTTTAATTGTAAAGGTTAGAATCCAATACCACACCCCAGTGCAGCAGGTGGCGGTAATGCACTATTAAAATTAATTGCCAACCGCCAAAAAAAAATTGAAAGAAGAAGAAGAAGAAGAAGAAGAAGAAGAAGAAGAAGAAGTGAATCACTGAATCATTCATTCAACCGATTCGCTCAAAAAGCTGATTCATTCAGTAAGTAAACACCGTCCATTGCTCAGAGAACAAAACAGTGCTGTGATCTTTGTTTGGAACTACTTTCGTTTGCAAAATTGAGCAAAAACAAGCAATATTATGTCTAAAATGTAAGTCACTTATTGCTTTACTGAACTTGTATAAAATGATTATTAAATGTGATTATGCATCTGCAGAAAAACGGTACTCTTTGATATAGATTAAGTTAACTAGGCCTACATTAAATTATATAAATATAAAAAGCATTCAGAAGAATTATTGCCGTCTACAATTTAGAATGCCTGGAATATTGAGTTTTAACAGACTAATAAAGTAATGTGCATGCACTCTAAATATGATACGGTGATAGAGCCTACTTGATAACGTCAGATTGCACATAATTACAACAAAACTTACCATATCATTGCAGACGATGCTGTATATCACACACCCCAGCTTCGACTTGAGTGGATAAGTTAAATCATCCGCGGTTGTGCGCAGCGCGCACTTGTTTGCACGTGAGCAAATGTGTTTTTATGAGACTAACTTGCAAACACCAGACCACTGATTGGTCAAACCTGCTTTCCTGCAGTCTGTGTTCTTCTGAATATTTTGTAGTAAGTAACGAATATACATAATGGAAATGTATCGGAGTAAAAGTATACATCTTAATTAGGAAATGTAGTGGAGTAAAAATAAAATTTGCCTGAAATATAAAAACTCAAGTAAAGTAGGCTACAGATACGCCCAAAAAATACTTAAGTACTGTAACAAAGTATTTTTACTTCGTTACATTACAACACTGATATTTAGTAACCAGAAACATGTACACACTGATGAAATATGATTACAGAAAAGTTGTACTCAAAAGTACTCATTTTAAAATTATACTGAAGTAAAGTATTAGTTAAAAAGTACATTAGTTGATGTTACAATAATAAGTCTAATGATAAGTTCTCTCTCTGCTTTGCTGAGATTGATTGATGCCCAGCTTCCACAGCAACCAATCAGCATCCACAGATCTACACGCAGATGAGCATCCCGCCCACGACACTTAGTGTGGAAGTTTTTTCTAAATAAATATTAAAGCTTTGAAACAAAATAAATTATAGTCTGTTCATGTCAGTAAATAAATCAAACGTTGTACAGTATGTAAATCTAACAATCATGGAGTGTAATAAGTATGTTTAAATTTTAAAAAATATAAATGTTTTCTTTGAAAAGAAAAGCTGCAATTTCAACATGTTCAAGCATTCAGAATTATAGCCACGTTAATAACGTTTGTAAGAAACCAAACCATTTGTAAATCCGACAAGATGTCAGCGAGATAAGAGTATTTGTGTTCGGTACAGAGCCGCGAGAGAGCTTGCATGTGACAATAGGCTTTTTTGAAATGAGCAAAATCTGCGCAGAACCGATCACCGGTGATCACCGCGAGATGCATGCCGGTTAGAAAAGTGTCCGAGTTACGTCCGCCTTGCTCTGATGTCATATTGACGTGAGCCAAATATTTAATATATGTACTCACATTTTATTATTGTATAATAGTTTACCTGCATACTTATTTATTTTAGGCTATACTAAATATTTTTTTGCAGCCAGTTATTTGTGTGATTATTCAGTTGATAAATAAGGAACAAGGAAGGTTTTTGTGCCATTTACAGGGAGAATATTCTTATTTTTGTTGTTTTCCAGCACATCTTGCCTTGGGAGCACCCTTTGATTTTACATCTGTAAGTTGTATAAGAGTTATTATGATATTTCAAGATTTCTCTATGTTTGTGTCTTCCAGTGTGACATCTATACACACACAGTGGGAAAAATATTTATTTGAACCCCTGCTGATTTTGTAAGTTTGCCCACTTAATGTAGGGTCTGTAATTTTTCATGGTAGGTTTATTTTAATGTATACAGAACAGAATATTAACTGACAGAATATCAACCAAAAAATCCAGAAAAAAAACACATTTTATAAAGTTTAGAAAATGGTTTGCATTTTAGTGAGTGAAATAAGTATTTGATCCCCAAGCAAAACATGACTTGGTGCAGAAACCCTTGTTGGCAAGCACAGAAGTAAGACATTTTTTTAGTTGGTAACCAGATTTGGACACATCTCAGGAGGGTTTTTGATCCACTCTTCTTTACAGATTATCTCTAAATACTTAATTTTTCTTTTGTGTCATTTTGGAACTCAAAGTTTTAGGTCTCTCCACAGATTTTCTATAGTATTGAGGTCTGGAGACTGGTTAGGTCACTCCATGACCTTAATGTGCTTCTTCTTGAGCCAATCCTTTGTTGCCTTTGTGGTATGTTTTGGGTCATTGTCATGCTGGAAGACCCATCCATGACCCATCTTCAGTGTTCTGGCTGAGGGAAGGAGTTTCTTATCCAAGATTTTACAGTACATTGCCCCGTCCTTTTGCCCTTCAATGCGGTGAAGTCGTCCTGTACCCTTAGCAGAAAAACAGCCCCAAAGCTTGATGTTTCCACCTCCGTGCTTGACTGCAGGGATGGTGTTCCTGTCATCATAGTCAGCATTTCTCTCCCTCCAAACACAGAGAGTTGAGTTAATGCCAAAGAGCTCAATATTGGTCTCATCTGACCACAGCACTTTCTCCCAAGCTTTCTCTGAATCATTATATGTTCACTGGCAAACTTTAAATGGGCTTGTACTATGCATGTGCCTTCTTGAGCAGGGGAACCTTGTGGGCGCTGCAGGATTTCAGTCCATTGAAGCATAGTGTGTTACCAGTGGTTTGCTTGGTGACTGTGGTCCCAACTGTTCACAATCATTAACAGGCCCCTCCAGTGTAGTTCGGGGCTGAACCCTAATCTTTCTCATGATCATCCTTACCCCATGAGGTGAGATCTTGCATGGAGCTCCAGACCGAGGCCGATTAATGGTTGTTTTTTATTTCTTCCATTTCCAAATAATTGCACCAACAATTGTCTCCTTCTCACCAAGCCTCTTGCTGATGGTCTTGTAGCCCATTCAAGCCTTATGAAGATCTACAATCTTGTCTCTGACATCCTTTGACAGCTCTTTGGTCTTGCCCATGGTGGTGAGAGAGATTTGAATGGAAGATACAGATTGTGTGGCTGGTTTCTTATTCACCTAACAAGCGGACATTAGAAGTACCTTCTTAAAGTGGCAGGACAAATCTGTGCTCCACATGGGCACATAACCAATCTTTGGGAGCCAGATTTCTTGCTGGTTGGTAGGGGATCAAATACTTATTTCACTCACAGAAATGCAAATCAGTTTCTAACCTTTATATAATGTGTTTTTTTTCCCTGGAATTTTTGGATGATATTCTGCCTCTATCCGTTAAAATAAACCATAAAAATTACAGACCCTTCATTTCTTCGTAAGTGGGCAAACTTACAGTTCAGCACGCTACTCTTGCCACACCCACCCCTCAGTTGAACTGCTGACTAGGTTGTTGTCAGCTTTTTCGTTGTTGTCATGACAGCGCACACACGTGCATACCAGTAACACTGGGAAGGAACTTTTAGATGCACGCTTTCCAATTCGAAAAATGGAGAAAGAGACTGAGTCTGAGGCACTGCCATCATCAATAAAAAAGAGAAGGTTGGGGTACAAGAAAGACTGGGAAAATGAATATTTGTGGCTGAAAGGTGTTGAGGGGGATACCGAGAGGGCTTTTTGTGACCTTTGCAAAACGTCCTTCTCAATCGGACATGGAGGGGAATACGATGTCAAACGACACAGACACTTATGTAGTGAAAGAGAAGGTTCTCCTTAATGCTGTATTTTCCTCAACAAGAAATACAAGTTCAAGAAGAAACCTGAAGGTAAGAAACCCAGTTATGTAAGACCCCATTTGTCTAAGATGAAGTTTGATTGATTTTGAACATTGGTGGACTGTCTACAGAGGTGCGAATGTGTCACTTTTAGGAAACAGTAGCCTTTTTGGTCAAAATATGTCATTGTTGTGCATAGGATTGTATCTTGGCACCTTTTTGTATTGTTGTCACCTTGTGATGGTGATGGGTTTGCACTCCTCTGTCTATACTGGAAAATCATTTGGAAGCTTATCATAAAAAATGAGTGTTGCTTTAATTCTGTCTCTTATCTTTCTTCCTTATTTGATTCAGATGCTGGTGTCCCCAGAACACTGAACAGTTTTATTTTTCCTGCACCTGCCTTTACTAACATGTAAGTTCACCATCATTCCTCCCCCTTCTCATTTCGTGAACCTCTGGAGTTGTGAGTTAAGACTTTTTTTTTTTTTTTTACTGTTCCTGTGGTGTTGAGCAACTACAATTCCTGTTAATCCTATAATTTTATATTATAATTTATTTAAAGTGAATAAATTGTAATGAAAAATAAATTAAATTAAATAGCTAAAGTAAATCGTAAGTGGAAGTGCATCTGTCAATTCATTGAATGTTCAAAATATTATGAATCTTTATTTAGAAAAAAATACACATTTGTTGACCTATTCATGAGCATATATCAGCAATTACACATGTTTAGGGGAATAGGGCATACCTCTTGTGCCCCCTTGGGCTTATTAGCATGTGGTCACCCTAATATATATATATATATATATATATATACACACACACACAAACACACACACACACATATTAATAAGACATTTTAAAGTTACATTTTCCTGTAATATTCTGTAATGAAGGAGATCCCAGTAATCTCAGACAGAAGTTGTGAAATGGCTCCATTACAACAGACATCTGATCAGGGGCCAGTGAAAGAGCCTCTTTTCCTTATAATGGAGGAAGAGGACAAAGAAAAGGCCCTCAACAATCTCCTGAACAATCAGAAGCTTACAGAGTGTCCTTCATATTTCATCTTGTGTTCAGGGGAGTTATTTTTGTAGGATTGTCATATAAAAATATGCCTAATAGTGGATTGTTTATTTGATACATTTTCATCTGAATTAATGCAAGATTGTCATGACAAAATGTGTCCAAGAGTGATTTGTTCATTTTGTAAATCAAGGGGTGAGAACCAGAAGGGCATAAGTGACATTTTGGGTGATATATATATATATATATATATATCAAATGAAATATTTCTACTGTCGATTGTCAACTTCTACTGTTTCTTCTATTCATTAGAAACCAAAACACTTAACAGTGAACATACTAAACCAGTTTGTGCCAAAAGGGCATAACTGCACTTACGCCCCTTTGGCACTGAGAAATGCATTGCGGGTAAAGCCTGTGGATAGCACTTTAGTCAAAATGCCTGACACTACATGTAAGCCAGTTAGGTCAACCATGAGAGGAAACCAATTCTTTTACTGAAGATGTATTATTTATCTTATTTTGTGACAGAGCTGGATGATGAGGGAGAAAATGAAATATCCAGAACTCATTATCAGTGAGGTGTAGCTAGCCAACTTACATTCTGATGGTATGTCCCTAGTGAAAAATAAATAATTTATTACATGCTAAGTATGCTACAAACACATTTACATATTTATGTACTTAATAAAAATACCCTGCAATTGTACTTTTAGTATACTAATCTGGTATACTTAAAGTCTGCTAAATTTTGTGCTTAATGCACTTTAATTGTGCTGAAGTAGTGCTGAAGTCCAAATAAAAATATACTTAAGTATAAGTGGAATTGTTGAAAGTATACTTCAGGTACACTTTAAATATCTTGCATTTAAAGTAATTAAATTAAAACACATTTTAGGGCCCCATACACCCGGCTTAATAGTAAATTGTTCATTTTATAAACTTCAATTTAATTATTGTGTACATTTTGATTGTTACTTTTAAAATTATGCTGCTGTTTGTGTGTGTGTGTGTGTGTGTGTTTGTTTTATTGAAATGTTTTCGTTTTCATATAGAAAAATGTATGATGCACGAGTGCTTGACTTTGGAGTAAACATTTATTTTGAAACTTGTAATTAAAGTATATTTCATATAAAATGCCCAAAAGTTTCAGACATTATTTGTAATATTACAAACAGGAAATAACTCACATAATACAATGAAAACAACAACTGTATAGGCCTACAAGGGGGGAGTGAATGTACAGCAACTGAACCTCAACTGCTCCCAAGGTGCCACAGCCAAAAAATGGCTTCCCACTGTTGTGTGTGTGTGTGTGTGTGTGTGTGTGCATTTTGGATGGGATAAATGCAGCGCATAAATTCTGAGTATGGGTCACCATACTTGGCCTCATGTCACTTTAGGAATGTGTGTGTGTCTTTACAAAGTGACATCGCCAAGTACTGGCCTGGCATGCATTTTTAGTATTTTTCAAAGATACGCTATACCTGAAACTAAAAAAAAAAATGCCAAGGAAACTTTTCAGTTTTTAGTTTATAGTTTTTGTGCAAACTGCATCGGTCAACTTACTCACCACAAGAAAACTTTTCAGCAAAACAACCACAGATGAGTTCAGTACAACAATCTGAAACTTTTTTTTCCTGAGGATTTCAGTTTTCATATAAACAAAACATCTATTTTTGTGCAAAAAGAAAAGAGTGATCAATTGAGACAAGATGAGAAAGGTGAAAAAAAAACACTTTAACCATAAGCGGCTGTGGTTTAATGTGCTTCTGCTAAAATAAATGCTGAGAAGCAGTCCTTCAAGAAACTGAAGTGCTCAGGAGAACTAAGTGTAAAAAAAGCTGTAGTTACTTCTGCTTTTGCATGCAAACGAGTGTGAAAAAGATAAAGTGTGAAAAACAGAGCAGAAACTGACCAGTGCATTGGAAAGTTTGCTTTTAATACTGAACAATGATAGATTTAGTTTTTACTTTTTTAATCTTCAGATTCAGTCAGTTCTTATCCTGGTCCTGGGACCCCTGCTCTGTCTCCATTATTTGATTCACCTGAGTCAGATCATCAGATCATTATGAGAGAGCTACATGAACTGAACTGAGTCAGATGAGAGAGACAGAGAACACATGTCTCCTAAACACCCTGCTTTGATTAGTGCTAAGAACTTCATTTGGACAACTTTAAAGGTGATTTTCTCAATATTTAGATTTTTTGCACCCTCATATTCTAGATTTTCAGATAGTTGTATCTCCCTTGTGACTGGTTTTGTGGTGCAGGGTCACAGATGGTCCCCTGCTGGTAGATGTTGTAACTGCACTCTGGGAAAAGGAGCAACTTCCTCATCTGAAGTCCATTCAAAGTATTTATGTATTCTGGCGAAATGAAAGTATTTGCAAACAACATATGAATTGAAAATGTTTTATTTTGTAATATTTGTTGTTTCTTTACTTAGATGCTTTTTGTTGATGTTTTACAGTAACATGAGTCTCCTGATGCAGACGATGCGAGTAACCCCAGAGTGCAGTCTGGACGATGGGGCGGGGCGACACTTCGAGGCGGAGCGACACGTGTCGCCCCGCCCATATTTGTTTTCCCCGCCTTTGACATTTTCCTCCGAGCCAGCAGGGGGCAGTTTGCGTTGAAACAAACAGAACGGTGGCAACTACAGCAGCAGAGTAATAACGCTATTCCGTTGATTGCTTGAGGTGAGTAAAAGTGCTTGTGTAAATATCTTATAATATGAAATGCGATGTTCGATCATTTATTTATCCATGGTACGTTCAATTTGAATAATTATTGTTAATAATTGTTATAAATTGCTCATTTTATTGTTCTTTGTGGATTGTAACAGTACACTCTGTACATGGCTTTAGTTCATAGGTTCGATTTTACAGAGGTATGGCATCACATTTGTCAAGTTATTTGAACAGATATGCATGATTTTTGTGTGTATATTATTATTATTATTATTTTTCAGGATGACATGATCAGGAGGTGGTGGTGTTCTGTTCTCCTGGACAGCTTTACTCCGCAAATGTATGTAGCTGTTTGAATGTTGCTACATGAAACATTACTCTGTACTATATCTAGCAATATACCTACCTCTTGACATTTGTTCTTTTAGAGCTCATCCACTGAGGGGAGGAACTTCACCATTCACCATGTCTTCAGGCAGAGTCCAGCAAAGCAGGTTATTTGTGCACATACATTCATTAAGAACTAATGATTACATATGTGTGTACATGCAGAGGTATTTTAGTTATTACAGCTACATAGTTGTTCAGATGTGAAATTGGTATTATGTACAAGTACTATATTGGTCAGCACTGTGGATTATTTAATATATAGCTATCAGTTAACATCAGCATCAAAGACATTTAAAAACATTTCAGCTTAATTCATTTTCAGACAGCAGCGAGTTTTTTAAATAACTTCTGTTTGCGATCTAATATGGATTTTGTTCACCATATAAGACAGAAATATTTATATTCAATGTAAAAGATCTTCATGTGGATCATGCATACAAATATATACAAATATCTCACTGGATTATTACAATTAATGGCAAAATGAATGTGTGGAAATGTAAACTAATATATCCTACTGACACACAACAGCAAAAGATATAAATAATTGGCTTAAAACTGTTTTTTTCAATGTGAAAATACTAACATGCCTAATACAGTACTGTATTAACATTTTATTAGTGTTATTATAAAAGAATGAGTATGCAGTTGTGACAACAATCTATAGAGTTTTTAATGAGAGTTTTAAAGCAAGGTTGTCTGTATTCAGTGTTTATATAATGTTTAATAACTTTTATATACATGTATAAATAAACCTATGTATGTTTTTGATTCAACAGCTTCCACTGGAAATCCTCAGGGAAGTTATTTTGTCGGCGGGTGACTCTGCATATTTGACACTTTCTCTGGTTTGCAGATGGTTTAGGGATGTGCTCCGAAGTTTTTCGGAAAGCGGCACAGTTTGCCTGGCTAGAGAGTAAGATTTCCTCGTTTAATGCTCATTCTCCAATTGAATTTTGTAGTAGAAGGCTGTTAAACTTTTTTTGAATTATTATTATTATCTTTCATGTATTTTGTCTTTACACTATAAGTTGTGGCCAACTGGAAGAATTGTCCTCCTGTCTCCTGACCGGAACGAGTTCAGACGGATGTACAGCATCAGGGAATGCTTGCAGTGCAGAGCCCTTTTCAAGTTTAACCCACCAGGGTACAGGGAAGAGACCGGCGTGGTGATCTTCTGGGCTTTTGTTTACACAGGATTTTGTTCCAAGGACTGTTTTTTTTTTTTGCGGCATGAAACACATTTGTGTGTTAAGTTAATTGAAGGGAAATAGAGAATGAACTGAGATCAATTGGTTTTGATGTATTAATTGATGTCACTTAAAGTTAAACTTTGCAGTGTATAATGTTTTAATAAAAAAGCTATGGAAAACACGTGCATGACAACAGATTTCAGTCATTTACATCAGTCTATCATTCTTTAAGGTTTCTCATATTTGATGATAACATCATTTGCTATGCATTGCTCATAATGGATTCTTAATTTAGTTGTGACAGGATTGTGAGGATTAATGAGGTTTTCAGTAGTGCAGTTCAGAAAACAAATAACAGAAAGTAACAAGTGTTTTTGGGCAAGTTCTTTAGAACCTGTATAGTTTCTTCCTTGCAAAAAGTAACCATGGATTTATTGTAGTAAAAATATTTGTTGGCATATTAATTACTGTGAGCTGTAATTATAAAAACACCATAGTTTTACTATAGTTACTGTAGCAGAACCATGGTAAATTTTCGTAGGGGCCAAGGGAATGTTCAGAATATTATTGGTGACAATTTGTTACACACACAGACACACACACACACACATATATATATATATATATATACACACACACACACACACACACATATATATATATATATATATATATATATATATGTATATGTATATGTATGTATATGTAATTTGAATATATAAATCAAGGTACTCCATGACTATCTACGTATCCATACTTCGCATAATATTGCCGTGTCATTTTCAAACCAGCGAGTAATGCCGAGGTAGCGTCTACACTACAGCCATTGAGGGAGTAGACCATTTATTTCTATTCTGTTCGTCGTAATCCAAAACTCTTTGTATTTATACGGGATGTTGTGGAAATGCAACAATAAATGCAAAAACACAACATTTATATTCACTTTTTAATTTATATTAAAAGTTTATTCATCTTAGTGTCTACTTCCGCATTCCAATCCTGCTAATAGCGTCATAATTATCTATACCAATAAGCTGTAAAATCGTCACTCATCTGTACACCAATAAGCTCATCTTAATCATAAACCAATAACCGCTGAGGTGGGCGGGGCGACACGTGTCGCTCCGCCCCAACGTGTCGCCCCGCCCCATCGTCCAGACTGCACTCTGGGATACTTGGACGATGCTGCTTTAGCTCCCTCTTGAAACTGAATATGAAACACATTCTGTTCAGGACACAGTCCATGTGTTCGGCCTCAATGTGTGAGACCCATGCAGGTCCATTTCTAGACACAGACAAACCCTGAATGAGTCTGGAATATTTTTTATTAATATAAATTGTCTGCTTTCGACGCAGTAATTTATTTGATAGAATCTGTAACTCTACACATGTGTGTTACTGAAGTACAGAAATATTTGTTGATACAGTGGACATTTGGAAGGGCACGAACAGCTGAAGTCAACAATTTGACCCAAATCAATCAACATATGATGGGAGACTGAAAAACAGACTGAAGCTGGATCAGACAGGATCTGTGACCATCACAAACACCAGAACCACACACTCTGGACTTGGTCTCATGAGAGAAGAGAATCTGTGTCAATCTCCTTTGCTATTGTTTTGAAATTTTATCCAAGTTAGATATTTATTATTTTATGATTGACACTAACATCAACTATTGTTACTGTGGTGTCAGTTGTAAATAACAGATATAGACACAATGTACACGAAATAAAAATAAAAAAGGAACCCTTGGATAACTTTGAGTGTGTAGCAGAAGCATAATGAAGCTTTGGGAAATATTACCATGTCATAAATCGTCACATATTTCTGTTGTAAACCTGCCTGTATATCATCCATGTCTCATCCTCTGTTACAGTCTCTCTGGGAGGAACGAGGACAATAAAATCAAAAGATTTCGATGTTGCTGCGTGTTCAGCTCCTCCATCTACAGCAGAAGTCCCTCTCAGCCCAGAGAATAGAAATAACAATAATAATAATCTATATTCTATGAATTAACTGAGTTCTATTTACACATTGCATTAACAGACTATCACGTCTTACTGGATTTTTAAAAATGTTACTTGCTGTTCACCGTTTTTTGAAGTTCATCGTTTAACTTACGTCTCTCCTCCATACATCCATTAGACTGAATAAGTACATGTTCTACACTTTCTCTAACTCCACACCAATCACACAGTCCTGTTGGAGGTTTCCCTGTTATGTTGAATTCAGCCCTGTGTGTCTCAAGAACACAATCTTCCTCTCTTCTCCCTCTTGAATTTCTTCCTCTGTCTACCATTGGTTGTACTGAATGTAGATGTCTGCCTTTTAACTCTTTATCCCAAAACAATTGCCAGTTTGTATTATCCCCTTTTTAATTATTGATTTAAGTTCAGCTTTACTATACATAATTTGCATATTTATATTCTCCTTTGTCATTATTTGTTTAACTAATTGTTCTGCTTCTTCATTCCCTGCCACTCCTGTATGTGCCAGAAACTTTCCTATTTATCTGCTGCAACATGTATAATAACTGAAGGATCTCTAAAACAATATCTTGTCTAGTTTCAGACTGTTGAGCTTCCAGACATAATAAAGCTGATCTTGAATCTGAACATATATGTTTTATTTATCCCCATTTCATATATTTTATTCATTGCTCTCAAAATTGCTAGCAACTCTCCTGTAAATACTGACACGTGATTAGATATTGTTTTCCCTCCTGACACTTTCAGTCTTGGAATAACATACATTACTCCCACCTGACCATTCTGTTGATTCTTAGATAAAAACTTGAACATACTGTTCATAATTAATCCCAATATATTGTTTGGTCAATTCTGCCTCTAATAACTCCTGCTCTTTATCTTGTCTTGAGTCCAATAAATAAAGCTATCGTTGGTAAAATTACCATTGGAATAACTCTGTACTCATTTAGTTCCATCTCCCGCGATAAATCTTCAATGATCAAACCAAAACTATTAACTATTTCATTTTCCATGCTTCCAACAAGTCTCAAGTAATCCTTTTATTGGATGATTATCCTGTTGGCCTTTTAAGCTTGCCCGATACGTCAAAATCAGTTGTTTCCTTCTTCGATGAACTGGCATTTCTCCCATCTCCACCTGAAACACTGGAACTGGGGAGGAAGGATAAGCTCCACAAATTCTCAAAGCTTGTGATTGTATTCTTTCTAATTTTTCTAACTGTGATTCAGCTGCTGAGCCATATACCATACACCCATAGTCTAATATTGTATGGTTGATCTTTTATCCGAAGTGAATTACAAATGAGCACAATCGAAGCAACTCATCTCAGTTAGCTGAACACACTACACATAACTATGTTTTTATTATTATTATTATTATTATTATATAATAAGAAATGCGCTGTAAATTAGTTCAGAGTGCACGTTTGTTGACAGCTTTTAATGCACAATAACCATTTTAGACAGACTGTGCTGTATAAGATTTCTATTCAAACTGAAAGCATAAACCCACGCTTCAGCTAACATTTTCAACGCACCATGCAGAACTGTAACATTTCATTCACTGATGCTCTTCAGACTAAACCCAGAAGTGCATAGACCTACTCGCCGACAACCCACCGAAATAAAAGCTTCCTGATTTTAAGTTTAAAAATTATAAATTAAAATAATAAAAAAGGTTAAAATAATAATAATAATATCAAATTTTTTAAGTTTACTATAAAATAAGTTTATTTGTATGTAGTACTCCATTTTATTTTGAAATAATATAGTATTATCACACTTTGTAATTTATTTTATTTTATTTAAAAAAACAAAACAAAAAAGAGCAATAATATCATCACTATTATTAATTTATGTTTTATTGTTATATTTGATGAGTCACACCATGTGTGATGTGAGGACCAAACCAAATCTCCAGGTTTTCATAAGAGAATCAGGCTGAAAAATGTGTAATTTACTTCACTAACATAGCAGACTCATCAGAAAATACATTGGCATCATCTGAATTAAAGAGAAAATAATCACTTTATCTGATGTTTTGAGTGAATAATATAGTCTTGACAGCCCTGGAGTTCCACAAATATTGACTTTGTTCTCCCTCACCGTCCCCATTTTCCAAGCACTTATAAATCATACAGAATGAGTTTTTTTTTTGAGAAAGTAAAAATGCACAGAGTTTCCTGTGAGGGTTAGGGTTAGGCATAAGGTTTGGTGAAGGGCGATAGAATATACAGTTTGTACAGAATAAAAACCATAACTCCTATGGGATGTCCCCACTTTTCACAAATACAAACGTGTGTGTGTTGTGTGTGTGATGTGAAAGAGGAAAGCAGGCATTGTGATTTGATGTGATTTCAGATGGAGCAGCATTTAATACACAGAACCATAGTTCACTGTCAAGATATGCAATATCACGTTCATAATCACAGATGAATCATCTTCAGTTATGGTTAATCAGTGCAGTGGATCATGGGAAATGTAGTCCTGGGCAGAGGTGGGAAGTCCAGGTGCCAAAGAGTAAAAGTCCTGCCATATTTTTGTTCCACCCATGAACTCATCAGCCGATTTCATCAGAGGAGGAACCAAGTCATTCCTTCCAAGTCACAAACGAGTCTTGAGTCAAATCCCAAGTCCTCAAAGAGTTAAAGTTAATGAGATCATTAAGTGACTAATTAAATGATGATTGTGCATTAATGATTAACATCTGCTGTTATTGAGATTTACAGAGAATCAGATGTGGATGTTTTATTGGTTATAATAATGCCACCATCATGGAGATCAGTGTTTGGTTTAGTTGTACTCTTGACCCTTGACTTGTTGTGCTAGATCTCTCTCTGTAGCTCTGCATGGGTTGTTGTGGAGAAGACAGAACTGTGACATATGAAAAACATATAGTTACAATGAGCTGGTTTAACTACTTTATACCTCAAATATTTTTGTCTTCTTTCTTATCACATGTCTAGGTTTTGAATAATTCCAGTGAAACTACAGCACGCACACAAAAAAACATTACTCTAATATTTACAGAATATGGATTTTTTTTTATTTATTTGTAACATATAAAAGTTTGAACTCCAGTGCTTTTTAGACACACACACAGATATCAAGAACCAGCATATGAATCTCTACAATGGTGACAATCAACAAAATGCTTCATGTTGCAATACATGAATTACTCCCATAATGCACTGCAGTATGAATAATAATTTTCACCACTGTTGAGGATCACATGATAAATGTTCATGGCTAAACGCCTAAATCCAATTTTTTTTTTGCTTAATATTAAAGTGTTATAAAGCATTATATGGTGGCATTTGCATAATGAGATTTCTCTCTGTTTTATGAAAGTGACATACAGTTAAGTGTGGTGACCCGTACTCAGAAATCATATTCTGTATTTAACCCATCCAAAGTGCACAGACAGAGCAGTGAATTCACGGCAGTTCTCTCTAACGACTAAGCCACGAACTCTTCTCATATAATCCAGAAATTTAATCAAGATCACACAGTCACCAAAAGCATAAGTCACCTGCTAGATCAAGAGTTGCATCAGCATTGCACAAATGTTTGCTGCAAAACAATAATGCAATTGCATAGAAGCAAATTTGTGAAAACCGTTTAAAGGCTCAAGATATCAACTGAAGCAAATACTCACCACAATTATGGTGGCAAAGTTTTTTTTTTTTTTTTCAATTGATTTCATCCAAGGCTGTGCTTAAAGTCAGTTGTAGTTCTTGTGTTTCTCTTTTCTTCAGTGATGTTGATTGTAAACAGCAGGTGTTCATCACTAATGCATCTTCATTTAATTAGTCACTTAATTATCTCATTAACTTTAACTCTTTGAGGACTTGGGATTTGACTCAAGACTCGTTTGTGACTTGGAAGGAATGACTTGGTTCCTCCTCTGGTGAAATCGGCTGATGAGTTCATGGGTGGAACAAAAATATGGCAGGACTTTTACTCTTTGGCACCTGGACTTCCCACCTCTGCATACTCCACACTTCCTCAACTGGAGTATTTTTCCCAATTTCATCACAAAACCTTCTCCAATACTCTTTCTTCACCTCCCTTATTATTTTCCTTTCTGCCTGAGTTGTCTTATATATTATTATATTTTGCCAGTTGTGAGTCCTCTTCAGTTTTTCCAATCCCTTCCTTTTTCTTCTAACTGATGTTGAACATTTCTCATTCAACCATTGAACTATTTTTCATCTCTCTGTCCTTTACTTTTTTGAATGCATTTACTTGCATCATTGTGAATTGCTGACACTACTTCTGTATCTTCTCATTTCCTATTTCTTCATTCACCTTTATCAATTTCAATCGTTCCTCACACAAGATTTTGAAATAGTTGATAAAAAATAACGTGACAGAGCTTAAACTCAGCTACAAACAGGAAGTGACATCTGACTAACATCAGAGTTGTCCCGCAGCGCTCTCTGTTGTGTCGGGTCCCGCAGGAGAGCAGGTCTCTAGCTCAAACAATGTTTCTTTTTGTCAACTTAAACGAAGCACATTTTTGTAAACCTTTTATTCAGAGAATGGTCATCCTTGACTAAGGACAACTTTCTTTCTCACAGAAAAATCTTGGGAGTCTTTATCCATTTCATTTATTGATTGATTTTCATTTCATTATTAGGTGTGTTATTTAAATCCTTTTTTATAAAACTGAGAATCATTTTATACAGTCACCAGATCATCTGTGAAAATTTTTTATTATTTTGATATTGTTCTTCATCACATCCTTCTTTTTCTCACATCCATGCAGAATGATGATGGAAGGTTAAAGGTCATCATCAATCTTTCTTTTTTTCACTTTTGTGGAAGGTTAGAGACTGCTGTGCTATTTAATTTAGTGTCCTATTTTGTTCTTGAGTGTTTCCTCTTCCTGTTCGCCCTTGTTTTCCACAGCACCAGCTTTTTACATTTACATTCTTGATTCTTGATCTCACTGCTTCAGCCTTTCTTTAAAAACTCTTTCCCATACTTTGATTTGACTGATTTTGCCGCTGACCCAAATGCCAAGCTCTCATAATCTAATCTTGACTTATTAGGGCAATATATGTATTTTAAAGATTCATAATCAGCTCCCCATTCCACTCGTGTAAGATACCTAATCATAATCAGGGTTAATACCTTCTTACATTTGTCCTCCACATGTTTAATATGCAGAAGACCGTTCTTCTTCTTTTTATTGTTTATTAGTGGCTGACACAGTAGTTCATCACAAACTGAACTGAAGTGTGGAGCATCGATGTTTGGGGGAAAAAATAAAATACAACAAATAATATACTCATAATGAGAGAAAAATAAAATAAATAATTAACACAAACAGAAAATAAATAAAAAACCAGGAAAATTATATTCTTAATTTTCTTTTAAATCATTTATCTCAGAGACGCCCGGTTTCACAGACTATTCCCTTTACGATCATGTTTTCTTTCAGAATTATTTTATTATTTATTCTATTATATATATATATATATATATATATATATATATATATATATATATATATTAACATAAGTATTGTATAAAATTCATGGCACGATTAGGCTTTTATTAGCACACATAACACACTCACATATATACACTAACCACCAGATGGCGCTGTTTGATTCACTCTCGAAGCTGGGAATCTTATTCCTGGATGACAGGAACAGTCAGAGGAAAGCCTCGGTGCTTTATTTGCACTTCCCTGCTCCACCACTGCACACGAGACCAAACGCAGAAACTGTGATTCACGCTCACGTGCTGTGTTGTTGTGCTGTGTTTGTCTAAACCACTCTAGACCTAGTTAACAGACGATCAGAGCACTTCAGCTCTTCTGACGCTTGCACTCAACGTTTAATTCAACATCTCTGCTGTTTGGACACTGTGTTTAAATGTTGTCTTTTTAGAGTTTTAAACTGTTGTTGTTGGAAACTGTTCAGCTGAAATGCCTCTTACAATATTTGAGGTGTTTCTTTTCTTCTGTTTGTGCTCTTGGAGTCCGGCTGGTAAGGATTTTTATGACTTTAGTTCTTCTGTATCTGTGTCATTTTTCTATCCACACATTCTGTTCTTTATTATTTCCATTATTCATTAAAATGTTTGTATCAGACTAAAATAAGCTTGTTAAATATCTTTGTTAATTACGTTTGTTTGGTCATTTTTCTCTTTCAATGAATTCAAAAGGATTCATTTGTTACACATTATCGCACTGAAGAACTGTTTTGCAATTACATTTTCTACATTTTTGAAAAAGACTAAAACTGCAAAAGTCTTTCAGAGAAACTGTTTGTGTTTGTTCTTCAGGTGTGTTTGGTGATGAAGTGAAGTCAGTGTCAGTGACGGAGGGAGATTCTGTCTCTCTACACACAGATTATACTGATACACTGAGAAAAGGTTCAATTGAGTGGAAATTTGGACCTAAAAACATTCTCATCGCTCAAATCGACAGAAAGGACAATGTCTCAACAATATTTAATGACAGTGCTGGTGGGAGATTCAGAGACAGACTGAAGCTGGATCAGACTGGATCTCTGATCATCACAAACACCAGAATCACAGACTCTGGACTTTATAAAGTATTCAGCAGCAGAAGAGAGACACCGCTCGACATCTTCAGTCTCTCTGTCTACGGTGAGTAGAGAAACACTTGCCCTGATTGATTGTGAGTGTTTCTTCAGCAGTTAATTTTGGCTGAACGGACTGTATAAAAGAAAAAAGCATCTTAAATATTTTAAGTAACAGTGCTGACTCATTTCTGTCTCGTTAAAGCTAATTTTATAGCTTGCATTTGCATATCCTAAGAACAAACAGCATTTTCACACTTCCTGCATGATTTGACGATTACAGTTTAACTGCAGATGAAGCATTTTTAAATATTCTGTGAAATTATAGCCCGATTTCTTTATTTACACAACACTTTTCATTGCATCTCGGTCTCTTTACTGACAATATTGTCCATGTGTGATGAAACAGACCGACATCACAATGACATTTCACTCATCACATCAAATCCTATTCTGTAATATCTTTTCCAGCCCCTCTCTCCACTCCTAACATCATCAGAGACTCTTTATCTGTTCAGAACTCATCATCTTCATCAGGACCAGCATCCAGCTGTGTGTTTGTGTGTTCAGTGGTGAATGTGGGTGATGTGACTCTCTCCTGGTACAAAGGAAACAGTTTATTGTCCAGCATCAGTGTGTCTGATCTCAGCAGAAGTCTTTCTTTACATCTGGAGTGTCTGGATGATTTCTACAGCTGTGTGGTGAACAATCCCATCAGAAACCAGACCACACATCTCAACACTCAACTCTGTCAGACATGTTCAGGTATGTCTGTGATAATATTTAGTGTTTATGAACACATTCACTCACACTAACAACACTCTCCTTCACATCCTCCAGACTCTGTATCTCTGATAGGGCTGATCTGTGTCATTGCTGCTGTTGCTGGTTTTCTGTTGATTGTAACTGGAGTCGGGATCTTCTTCATCTGCAGGAAACACAGAAAAACAGACCAAGAAGGTGAGTATTGTCTACTTGTACCTCCTGCATGTGTGTATAATAATATAAAACAATACTCCGATATCAGTTCATTGAGAATTTTGTTTCTGTTATATTTTCTTACAGTTAAGACCCATGACAGTGAGATCACTTACGCTGAATATACTGCACTTTCTTCACATAGTAATGTACATTTAACAGTAAAACAGATGTTTGAGCTTTAGGATGAAGTAAAGTTGATTAAATCTTGATGCATGTTTGTATTTGTCAGCTGTTGTTTGTTGTTTATGAAGATTTGTAACAGATACAAAATAATTTAAGATACAATATCATTGTTTTTAGTTAATTTCTCATTTATGTCAGACACTGATATTAATCTTTCATCATTAAAATGTTACTTTAACAATTCAAATGTATCAGAACTAAACATATTTAAAGAGAAAAAATATTTTACTTAATTCACAAGATCCAGGCTTTAAAGCTCCTTTGACAAATTAAAATAGTCTACCAGTAAAGTTTTTGAACAGGAAGATTTTTTATGTTTTTGAAATAATTTTCTTCTGCTCACCAAGCCATTACAAGTTTTGATATTTAAAGTTTCTGAGAGTTTATGAACATTAATGTGATAATAAAAACAAGGTCAAAAGGTCAAAATTATAACATTATGCATTATAAATTATAATAAAAGGCTTTCGAGCAGTGTTGTTGTCTTATTTTTGTTTGTGTTAATATCAATATTTTTCTCAGTAGTGTGTCTCTGCCACAGTCAGATACAGATGAATCTGCTGGAGCGCCACCAACTGGATAAAGTCTTATTTCACTAACAGCTCCTCAGCCACATATTACATTTTATAAAGTAGAAATTCTTAAAAAGCTGATATGCATCTGTATTTCATAAATATACATATATATTATTTAACCTGTTTAGGTACATTGTTAAATAAACATGCTTGTAATACACTGTGTGCAGAATTATTAGGCAAATGAGTATTTTGACCACATCATCCTCTTTATGCATGTTGTCTTACTCCAAGCTGTATAGGCTCGAAAGCCTACTACCAATTAAGCATATTAGGTGATGTGCATCTCAGTAATGAGAAGGGGTGTGGTTTAATGACATCAACACCCTATATCAGGTGTGCATAATTATTAGGCAACTTCCTTTCCTTTGGCAAAATGGGTCAAAAGAAGGACTTGACAGGCTCCGAAAAGTCAAAAATAGTGAGATATCTTGCAGAGGGATGCAGCACTCTTAAATTGCCAAGCTTCTGAAGCGTGATCATCGAACAATCAAGCGTTTCATTCAAAATAGCCAACAGGGTCGCAAGAAGCGTGTGGAAAAACCAAGGCGCAAAATAACTGCCTGTGAACTGAGAAAAGTCAAGCGTACAGCTGCCAAGATGCCACTTGCCACCAGTTTTGCCATATTTCAGAGCTGCAACATCACTGGAGTGCCCAAAAGCACAAGGTGTGCAATACTCAGAGACATGGCCAAGGTAAGAAAGGCTGAAAAACGACCACCACTGAACAGGACACACATGCTGAAACGTCAAGACTGGGCAAAGAAATATCTCAAGACTGATTTTTCTAAGGTTTTATGGACTGATGAAATGAGAGTGAGTCTTGATGGGCCAGATGGATGGGCCCGTGGCTGGATCGGTAAAGGGCAGAGAGCTCCAGTCCGACTCAGACGCCAGCAAGGTGGAGGTGGTGTACTGGTTTGGGCTGCTATCATCAAAGATGAGCTTGTGGGGCCTTTTCGGGTTGAGGATGGAGTGAAGCTCAACTCCCAGTCCTACTGCCAGTTTCTGGAAGACACCTTCTTCAAGCAGTGGTACAGGAAGAAGTCTGCATCCTTCAAGAAAAACATGATTTTCATGCAGGACAATGCTCCATCACACGCGTCCAAGTACTCCACAGCGTGGCTGGCAAGAAAGGGTCTAAAAGAAGAAAAACTAATGACTTGGCCTCCTTGTTCACCTGATCTGAACCCCATAGAGAACCTGTGGTCCATCATGAAATGTGAGATTTACAAGGAGTGAAAACAGTACACCTCTCTGAACAGTGTCTGGGAGGCTGTGGTTGCTGCTGCACGCAATGTTGATGGTGAACAGATCAAAACACTGACAGAATCCATGGATGGCAGGCTTTTGAGTGTCCTTGCAAAGAAAGGTGGCTATATTGGTCACTGATTTGTTTTTGTTTTGTTTTTGAATGTCAGAAATGTATATTTGTGAATGTTGAGATGTTATATTGGTTTCACTGCTGAAAATAAATAATTGAAATGGGTATATATTTGTTTTTTGTTAAGTTGCCTAATAATTATGCACAGTAATAGTCACCTGCACACACAGATATCCTCCTAAAATAGCTACAACTAAAAACAAACTAAAAACTACTTCCAAAAATATTCAGCTTTGATATTAATGAGTTTTTGGAATCATTGAGAACATGGTTGTTGTTCAATAATAAAATTATTTCTCAAAAATACAACTTGCCTAATAATTCTACACTCCCTGTATATTCTTTAAATGTATTCTTCAGGCCTCTTTCCTGACCTTAAATAAATATCAAACATCGCATCATATGCATTTGCACCATCATTCATCTACTGTAGCTTTCACATGAGCAGCCAGAAAGAGCAATATAACCATTGAGAATAGAGATCAATACAGGATTACATCCACTGCTTCTTATGACATTGGTTAAATAGGCCACCCCTAGTATAAACATATATATATATATCCTGAAAACACACTGTTAATCCATTCAAGGAAGATCTTTACTAATGAAGTGAGAAAAAAGTGTGTGTTAAATGAGAAGCTGAGAAGAAAAACTGAACACAGTCTCTCGGACGCAAAAATAAATGTGTCACTAAACTTCAGTAATTTCTTCAGTTTATTTTCCACTCTGCTCTTGGATTGATCTTTATCTCTCATCAAGACTATTTAAAAAATAAAATGATATTCATGTATCATTGTCCTGCAGTGATTTTATTTTATTTTTTCAGTTCTGGTCCAATTGTTTTCTGCTCTCCACAAACCACAGTGAAACAACACTGAGCAACTAAACCACCGACATCAGCTTCATCAGTCACTGAATCACCACATCAAGAGATCAGAATGCTTTACTTTAAAGGGGGGGGGGTTGAAATGCTCGTTTTCACTCAATATCCTGTTAATCTTGAGTACCTATAGAGTAGTACTGCATCCTTCATAACTCCAAAAGTCTTTAATTTTATTATATTTATAAGAGAAAGATAGTCTGTACCGATTTTTCCCGGAAAACACGACCGGCTGGAGGCGTGACGTGTGGGCGGAGCTAAAGAATCACGAGCGCCTGTAGGCTTTTGCGTTGAAAGCGTTTGGAAGCTGTGACATTACCGTGAGGAAAAAACCAACCAAAACAAACCATGGCTAACAGTCAGATTCAGCCGTTTATTTATGATCCAGAATCAGATCCCGAGGCTGAAATGTAAGTGATCAGTCAGTTATAAGTGATCAGTCTTTAAGAGAAGGACTACGTGAGAACCACTATGGATGACAAGTTCGCTCTGCCGCCTTGTTATTATTTTGTCTTTAATTGATTTGTAACGCCAAGAAAGAGTTAATCTTAAATGTGTGGGACACCAACTCCATTTCTCTTTCATTTCATGGATTTAATGAGTTATCCGAGTCAAAGCGGACCACTTCAATGACTACAGGCTCTAATCCTCCTGCGCTCGCGTGTGCGGTGTGTGTAAGCTGTACATGTGGAAAGTGCAGTTTGATGACAACATCGCATGTTGTTTACTTGATGTGCTTACGCGCCGATAGCTAAGTTAATAACACAGAGATATTTGAAGCAGTTTTACTCACCGCATGCGGTTCCAACACACGATCGTGACCCTTTTTCGTTGGGACTGCATTATCCTTAAGAAATAAACGATGTGCAAATCCAGCGTCAACCTGGGCCTTGTTTGTAAAACAAGTATCTTCGAAATGCAGGGAACAAACAAAAACACTTGCACAACTCCGTTGATGCTCTGTAAAATAAACTCCATCCACTGGTCCCTTAATGTGGAGTATTTTGCCGGTTCTCCAAAGAATCGAACTCAGTCAGGGATTTTTCTCTCAGAAGAAAAGACTTTATTTTAAGCAAAACAAAGCCGAGAGTTCCTTGCAAGGAGATCTCCCGGATGCTATTTGGTTTCTCCTTATAGACACTATATGGGGCGGTTCCACATAGTCAAACTTTTCTTTTAGACTACACTTTTCATCCATCCCTAGAGAGGAGAGGCCCTCTGCTTGATTTATGAAGAAAGGCCCTTTCTGTATGTCTGACCACGTTTCTCATCAGTTTTGTACATTCCAGGGCGTAAGCATATTCCTTTCTATCCTTTACCTATAGGATTATAATGGAAAAACAACTAGCAACAAAAATGGCTAGATTCACATTGATTATTCTTGATTGATTAAAATCTTACTAATAAAAATCTTCCACATATTCTCCCCTTTGAGACTTAGTAAGTCCCACATTTGATTATTTTTATCCAGAGTGCTACTCCATAAACTAGTCATATTAGTTACACTACCTAATGACTAAATAAGTCACATTGTATTATCACCAGTGACTAGATTATGAAATTCCACTCTGAGGGATTACTGGACCAAACATCTCTCTCCTAATTTGACAAGGAGTGAGTAAAAGATCCAGTCTCCCTAACCCCTCTTTAATAGTAAACATTGTTAAAAGCATTAACATGCAATTGGTTCAGCATTTGCCTGGTTATCACAGTTATGTATAAAAGGCATACAAATACATACATCACATCACACATTGAATATCACAAGATTATAAGAGTTGATCTTCAGCGTAGATACCTTATGTATCAATTTCCCATTAGTTTGATATCTTTGAATTTAATTTGATTAACTGTGGCTTTGACTAGTAACCTCAATATAGGAAGTATACAGTAAAAGAGTAAATCTCCTGTCAATAATGCAATTCCTAAAAACTTTCCCAATTTAGTTATAAACTATGCTCCACATGCTCCTAACTGTAAATCAAACCGGTCTTACATTTTATTATCTTTTCCTTTTGTTATCTTCTAAGCCTTGTCAATTTGATCATTACTTCATTTAATGCTCCCTTCTATAAATACAGCATTGTCCCCCAAACATAACACATACTTTTCCTTCTTCAATTCTCAAATAATCTAGAGCTTTTCTATTTTGCTTCTTTCATTCTATTTGTTGCATCCAATTGCTCTATTCTCCCTTCTATCCTTCCTACATCCATATTTCCCTTCTCATAACCTTCAATTTCTTGATCTGACATTACTTGACATTATCTTTCCACTTTTTATTTTCTATTTGTTGGCTCATATCTGCTGCCAAGTATTTTGATCTCAGTAGCAGTCCCATCACTCTCTCGTTCCATCTTCACCAGGGAGACTTTGCGAGTCGTTGCAATGGTCTTTCCCTCGTTGGCAAGGGTGGGTCGTTACTAGCACGCCCTTCATCCCTCACTTCATGCTGTGTGGAGTTGTTGAATCTGGTTTGCTTGTTTTAAAGTTAGAGATGTGAACTCAGGTGTCACTCTGTAACCGTTTTGCTGATTAATGCAAGGCTCTCCCTTGAGATCATAACTGCACCCTCACTGGTTCTCTTTGACGGAGCGAAGCATTCCTTGGCCTTACTGGAACTGCAGTCACCTGTAAATGGAAACTTCAGAGTTTTTTGTTAGTGTTATCAAGCATGCTAATTTGTTCATCTTGCTAGTCGTCCTTCTTGGTGTAACCTGTGGAAATGTAATGTGGGTTGAGGGCTGTCTTGGCCCCTTTTTGAGTTTTCACAATTCCAGTGCTGTCTTTACTATTTTTTAATTCCTTTCAATTTTATTCTCAGCAATTTGCTTATTTAGTTATCTCTTTGTTTTGTAAACTGAGTTCCATTATATCACTGGATATTTTCCTATCTCGCTCAGTAGCATAGGTCTTTTGACCTGGAAAACACTCAACCCACTTTATTTATTTTAACAGTCAGAAAGACAATATTTCATCCTTTTGACACAATCAGCTCCATCATGTTATGCTGAAAAGAAAGTTAGATGTGGGGTGGACAGAGCAAGCTTGCTTTGCTCCGCTCTGCCTTCCCATGTTATTCGCTGCGCATGTGTAGCACTGTTTTTCTTTCTGCCACAACAAAGACCTAGGTACTGACCAGGAAACTTAACCAAATTCATCCATGGTCATTATTTTTCTGGGCATAAGTTTGCCCTGTGGGCCCACATTCATATTTGTATACAGCTGTTTGGGCAAATTGATTGAATTGCCTCAGTGTCTCGTCAGACACTCTCTTTCATGCCATACAACACCATCATTCATACTTTTTCACACACTTTCACTTTCACCCTTTTTTGCCAAAAACTTTACTTTTCTTTCTTTCCTTCCTTTTTCCAAAATCTCCTAGATGAATTTGTTTGGAATATTAGGCCTAGGCATTGGGCATTTGAGAGAGCCAATTATCATTTCTCAAATGTCACGTGTTTGTCTAATTTAAAGTTAAGTCAAATACTTTTTTGTTATTGCTCATGAGCGACTCTGAGAAGAGGATTGGAGATCTCTGTAAATCTTGGATCCATGGCCAACAACATTTCCATCTTGTTATCCCCAGTGATGACAGCATATGTGATTTCATGATTTTAGAAATAATTTTTTTTTATTCATTATTATTTTATTCAGTTTTACCTTAGAAAATTACAAAATGGAGTGACCAATATTTCTATTTTTTCAACCAAATATATATTTTCTATTGTTCATCAAGATACCCTTATTTATTTATTTATTCTCTTCTTTCCCAAAGCACTCAGCATTGTTGTCAAGTTTTCAGTTGTGCATTTTCCCCCAGTTGTTTAATGAAACAGTCTTACTATGCCAAATCCAGCTCCATGTTGATCTGATTGGTGAGTCAAGTACTCACTTCTGTCTGTCAAAACTATTTTTTCTTTAAGACATGAGGCTGGACTGGAACCTATTGAAAAGCAGATTGAGGGAGTTAGTTAAAACACAGAATTTAAAGAAGTGCTGTGAGACCAGTGAATAATCAAGATTAAACATAGTAAATAAGATAATGAAATAAAATAATTAACATTTGAAGCAGTCTCTATAGTGTTCATTGAATATGCAGGACCTGTGCACTGAAGGCATGGAAGTCCTTCTGGTTAGATCATCAGCCTGGGCTGTTGTACTGGGTCGTCAGTCTGTGATGGCATTCAAAGACCTGATGTTGTGGCGTACGGTCTCCGTTGTTTCTCTGCTTCTTCTCAGTCTGGCTTCTGGTTGCTTTCTGCCAGAGTTTTGCATTTTATAATGTTCTTTTCAACCCTCAGGAAAAGTCTCAAGTGAAAGATTCACCTTTTCCTGCTTTAATTCAGTCTTTCTCCATGCTGAAGTGTGTTCTTCTCTTTCAGGATGCGAGGGGAACGTCCATCAGCCCCTCCCTCTTCTTCTCTCTGTAGCTGTGTTTGCTGTTTTGCCATTCCTCGACAGACTCCATTTCATTGCTCCCCTTTGTCAAGGCACTGTTCCAGAAATCATCTGAAAGTTTAACACTCAGAGACTGCATTAATCAAATGTACCTATGTAACTGACCAAATTGTGTCTGAGCAGTCAGCTCTTTTTCTAATTTTCACTTTTCAACCTCTTCTTTCAGTGGTCCCTTAATAAAAACAAAATCATCTGGTTGAAAACAGCAGTTCTCTTATTCTATGTTAGTAAAGCAAGTTCTTCATTGCAGGAAAATAGCAAGCATTTTTTTCTTCTTTGCAAGATGCAGAAATCAGCTACCTTTATTATCTAAGTATACTGCAATAAAACAAAATAAACCCTTTTATAACAGCATGACATGCGTATGGTAAAATAAAGACTTCAATCATCATTTTTCTTCTATATTTGCATACATGATTCAGAATAATCTAGTATTTGTGAATTAATGTTTCCTAACCAACATAAAATAATTCCTATTATTGTAAATAAAATAATTAAATTTAATTATTTAAGCATCTAGTTCCCCTTCCTATTGTAAAATGCCTATGGCTTTGAATCAAAATGTCTATTAACTTGGTCACCCAATCTTGCTTTCATTCCACATTGCACAAGTTATTTCTTTTATTTTTTACATTTACACAAGCCCAATCTCTGAAACTCTGTAATGGATTAACTTTCATACTGTGTCCCAGGGATAACAAGATACAAATTTTAGATGTCTTCATTAGATATAAAGTTTTAAGCACATTCATCTTTTAAATTAATCTATTAATTAAGTTATTAAATAATAAATGCATATCTTATTTTAATTTATTTATTATTATTTCTATATTCCACCATATCTGCCATCTCTATATTAGTCCATTTCTTGGAACATTTGTATTTATTTTTCTCTAAAACAACCTTCATACAGTTAACTTTATTGTTTTAGGGCTCCTGCACTTATCCTTGGGTTGCCTCTGTGATTTCACAGCTGGCTTCTCTTCCTCATTCATCTCTATCTGCCCTTCTAACTCTAGTTCTCCGGTTACCTCCACGGTTCCCTTGAGTATTGGGAACTCTCCTTGTACTGGCAAATGGGGAGGCTCTGAAAATAACTTTTCTTTTCTCATGTTATCTTTCTCTGCCCCCTTCAGGACTTTCCTGGCCTGTTTTATACTCTTCAGCATATCCTCACCTCTTCTTTTAAACAGAGCAATTACTCCTTCCTCTTATTCCCTCTTTGTTTCTCTTTTTTCTCTTTCATACTGATGCTTTTAGTTTTATAGTTTTTTATCAGGGTTTCCATTTCCTCACACAATGCTACATCAAATGTCCCTTCCTTTGGCCATTTTGTCGTCATATTTTTTGTTCTCTTCTGCCATTTTTTTGAGATTATATTTATTTGCTCTTTACACAGTGGATATGTTAATCCAATTATTTCCACTCTAGTGGCTGCCATATCTTTATTTATATTAATACCACCAAAAATCAACTTTTTAGTTTTATAGTCACTTGGTTACAATCTCTTATTTTCCTTTCACTTAATTTAAAACTATTTTTACCCATTACACCCTACTTTTTATTCTTTACTATGTGTCATACCTTTTTGAATTTAGTTTTTTATTTTGTCTCATGCGTTTACACTTTTTTAATATTATTATTTGACTGTCTATTTTATTTACTCTATTTTATTATCACTTTTTAGATAACTATTTCTAACAATAATTCTTTATTTTTATTTACTTTCTTTTCCTTTTTTTTTCCAGCCATTTATTAAAACTTTAATGTGGAAACTTCTCCCTTGCTCTCACTCCCACTGCGCTGGGCTCAGAAAATTTCTCCCCTTTCACACAGACATCCAAAATGCAAAAATCTATTATAGATCTTGTTTCAAACTTTATTGATACTATTTTCCTAACCTCATTAACACTTGCTACACTCTTTATTGAGCCAGAGTGCTTATTCTTGCATAATTTTTCCCTTTATCTAAGGGATAATCAGTCATTAATGTCCTTTTTTTCAAGGCTCATCATACATTCATCCCTCTCAAGTGGATACCATGCGTCCAACTCCACCCAGCCACCCTGAAGTGACGGTCCAAGAATGGTGCGCAACCTTTACCCACCCAACACAGAATTTATTTGTTCACACATTCATTCGTCCGGACACAAATACATCCACACAACAAAACACAGCTCTTCCTAGAGCGTCCTTAAGGGCCCACCTATTCTGTCCTTCGAGAATTTCACTTATACTTTCTCAAAGCGGTATCCGTGGGACTTTTCCTCGCGATTCCTTAACTAATCTGCTTATCCGTTTATCACTGTCCTTACCTAGACCCAGCTATCCATAAACACAGACCATTGCATACAATGTCTTTTTGCCTACACCATTTTTGTTTTACATCAAGGTTAACTTCCAAGGCTTTTATTAATAAACCAAATATGTGCATGCAGTTATTTCTTCTGGAGTAAAACCCCTTTTTCAATTTAGATATCCTATTATTTTTCTAAATTTGGAAGAGCAGATTTTAAGTGTCCTTACCACTCAGAACTGACCAGTCAACAAACACACACTAATTATCTAAGCAAAAATGCTTACCTTATTCTATGGTGGCCACCACTGTGTGTGTGTGTGTTGTTGCTCATCAGTCAGCTCAAAAGCAGTCATCCACTCTGCTCCTTTCCAGTCCCATCTGGGGTGCCAAATCTGTGGTGTATATTGCCGGTTCTCCAAAGAATCGAACTCAGTCAGGGATTTTTCTCTCAGAAGAAAAGACTTTATTTTAAGCAAAACAAAGCCGAGATTCCTTGCAAGGAGATCTCCCGGATGCTATTTGGTTTTCTCCTTATAGACACTATATGGGGCGGTTCCACATAGTCAAACTTTCTTTTAGACTACACTTTTCATCCATCCCTAGAGAGAGAGGCCTCTGCTTGATTATGAAGAAAGGCCCTTTCTGTATATGTCTGACCACGTTTCTCATCAGTTTTGTACATTCCAGGGTGTAAGCATATTCCTTTTATCCTTTACCTATAGGATTATAATGGAAAAAACAACTAGCAACAAAAATGGCTAGATTCACATTGATTATTCTTGATTGATTTAAAATCTTACTAATAAAAATCTTCCACATTAATGCTGTTTTTCTTTGGTAATCTGTGCAGGGTTGTCTGCCCTGCAACCAAAAACACACTTCTTTTGGTGACATTTCGTGCCGCTCTCGCTCTGATCAGTGAATGCCTGTTGTGCTCTCAGTGCTCTGCTCTACGGAAAGCGCGCGCTCTTCCAGCAGAAGTGCCCTCAGGACCCATATAAGGAAATTCCGCTCCATCTAACGTCACACAGAGCCATACTCGAAAAAAACTTTCCGAAACTTGTGACAAACCGGAAGAGGTTTTTTGGAACAGAAATACTCCTTCAAACGTACACTTAATTTTTGAAACTTTGTCCATGTTTAGCATGGAATCCAACTCTTTAACAGGTAAAAAACTCAGTATGCATGAAATAGCATTTCACCCCACTTAACAAAACATACATTTTGTGCAAATACAGAAGCAAGTTACATTCAAATAAACCAATATTTATTCTTCAACCTCATTTGATCTGGGACAGAAGATCTTTAGGTTTGAAACACAGACCCAACACAACATGTTTCTGTTCTGCTGTCACTCAGATTATGGCCTTCTGTTACCGCTGATTTGGTTTTACATTTTATACTGATGCATTTAGCAGATACTTAGTTTTTTTCCAAGTGACAT